>NC_142074.1:16475000-16757500 GCF_059756535.1 Pantherophis guttatus | reverse complement strand
AGGAGACTGAACCAGGAACAAATCTTTATATGGAGAAGACAGTGATGAAATCCATTTTTTTTTACTACTGGTTCTGTGCGCGTGGTTTGGTGGGCATGACAGGGGAAGGATACTGCAAAATTTCCATTCCCACCCCACTCCAGGGGAAGGATACTGCAAAATCCCCATTCCCTCCCCACTCCAGGGGAAGGATACTGCAAAATCTCCATTCCCACCCCACTCCAGGCGATCTGGTCCAAACCGGGAGCATTTCACTCCTGATGTAAGGTATATTAAGAGGAAAGTGAGGAAAAGGGCAAACTTCAAAAAAAAAACCTAGGATGAAAATACTCCTCCAGTTTACTACAGGTATGTGATAAACCGGATCACAAATTGTGTGTCTGGTGAAGCTGGCAGCGAAACATCTGAAGGGAATTGTTTCCAGAATATAATCAACTAAACCCAGGTGAATTACCAATTTTCCTTGGAATGAAAAATGGCTTTTCAACCTTAAAGCTCATTTTAGCTTCTACTCATCCTTCTGTGGCTTCTCTAACGCAGAGATCATGCTCGCATCAGCCAAAAGGTTGGCCTTCCTCAACCTAAGAATTACTAGCTAGGTTGGCATGACAACTTCTTAAATTTATAACTGCCAGCATGGCAGTTCGACTAGTTGAACATGTTGGCCGCTTTAGTCTCAACATATCTTGAGGGCGTTGGTGGAGAAAGGTCAGGTAGATATCCATCTCCCCTCTGTTTTATTTGAAAAGGAAATCCCAGACATTTAGTTATGCTATTCTTCATATCAGATTGATGCTGGGTCCCTTGCCATTGTAAAGCACTGTTCTGCTTTTTGTACCTTCTTGTTGAGTTCTCCAATTCCATCAAATGTTACTCTGAAATAAGAATCAAGTCCTACCTCAAAGAAGCTTTTGACATGTTTAGAATTAGAATAATAGAGTTGGAAGGGACCTTGGAGGTCTTCTAGTCCAACCCCCTGCCTAGACAGGAAACCCTACACCACTTCAGACAAATGGTTATCCAACATATACCATATCCAACTCCCTGTCTACAAGCTGTTCTAAACCTGAAAGGCCTTGGCCTGACTGGCCCTGCCCTTCCCCATTTTCCTCCGCAGGCAATGATTGGACTATCACTGTTCAGCATGATTGGAAAGTTGACTGAAAGTTGATTGGTGGTAGTGGTACACTTCATGTCAGAACTTTCATGCTTTATGCCACAATATAAGTCCAGTTCACACATCACTTAGTAGAAAGCCTGGCTTTCCTTTCTCAGGCTTGCTATCAGCAATCTCTGAGCAAAAGTAAACAAGGCGCAGATGAAGTCTAGCATCACAGTTTCATTAATGGTTTCATTAGATACATGAAGACGTGGCGTGATGTGTTTGGATTCAGAAGCAGTTGGGACCCAACCATCAGCTATTTTTTCACGCTTGTTGTTGTTAGTTGCGAAGTCATGTCCGACCCATCACAACCTCAAGGACAACATTCCTCCAGGCCTTCCTGTCCTCTACCATCCTCTGGAGTCCATTTAAGCTCACACTGACTGCTTCAGTGACTCCATCCAGCCACCTCGTTCTCTGTCGTCCCCTTCTTCTTTTGCCCTCAATTGTTCCCAGCATTAGGCTGTTCTCCAGTGAGTCCTTCCTTCTCATTAGGTGGCCAAAATATTTGAGTTTCATCTTCAGGATCTGTCAGGGTTGATGTCCTCTAGGACTGACTGGTTTAATAGCCTTGCAGTCCAAGGGACTCGCAAGAGAATTCTCCAGCACTATTGTTCAAAGGCCTCAATTCTTTGGTGTTTAGCCTTTCTTATGGTCCAACTTTCACAGCCATACATTGCAACTGGAAAAAACCATAGCCTTGACTGTACACACTTTTGTTGGCAGGGTTATAGCTTAGCATGCAGTGTAAGCCCATCCTCTTGAGATTAGTTGAAGAAGACACATTTAATTAAATCACAGCTTTGTGCAATGTGTGAACCCCGCAATGATGTAGGAGGTGGTCAAACACAGAAATCCGAAGCAGTGTTTATATTCACGCTGGGAAGAGGGGACCCAATGCTCACATTCAAGGGATTAACAAGGTTGGGTCACCTATGATGTTAACAATTCCTCCCTCTCTGAGGTCCAGAGTACTTGGGTCCCCTCCATTATGTCTTTAGCAAACTCTATTCTGAGGAATTCCAGGCTTTCAGATAGCGTTAATGAATCTTAATTGGACTACAAAGAAGTTTGAGGGCTTCGGTTCATTCTCAAGTAAACTAATCTTCCCACGCTGGGAATGTACATGTTTATGTCTCTTGGCTCTTGAATTGGTGGGAACTCACTTTCCTTTGGATGTGCGAAACGTATTGCAGGAGTTGTGAGAAAAGTAGTAAAGAAGTAAAGACAAAAGTAAAGAATTAGAGCTTGTACTCAGAAAGCCTGATAATGTTAGGGATTGTCCAGGGGTGGGCTTCAAAATTTTTTAGCAAGGGTTCTCTGCCCAGTTGCTGGGTGGGTGTGGCCATGGTGGTCCTGGCCTAGTTGGCCTCCTGCACCATGGCGGTGTGTGTGTGTGCAGTATTTTTGCCCTCCCTGGGCTCCGGAGGCTTTCCTCAAGCCTCCGGGAAGGCAAAAATGGCCTCCCCAGGCTCCAGAGGCCCTTCCTGAGACAGAGAGAGAGAGAGAGAGAGAGAGAGAGAGAGAGAGAGAGAGAGAGAGAGATAAGTAGGTAGGTAGGTAGATAGATAGGTAGGGAGGGAGAGAGAGAGGGGGGTAGGTAGGTGGATGGATGGATGGATGGATGGATAGATAGATAGATAGATAGATAGATAGATAGATAGATAGATAGATAGAAAGAGAGATACATGATAGAATTTTATCTCTTAGTTTTATACTTGTTTAAATGAAACACCACACTAGTTCCGTAAAGTTTTCCATTTTAGTGGTGTCCTTGAGGTAGCTGTCAAGGTAGTTGACTAGGAGGATTTTACTGTGCTATTGAATAGTGTAAAATTGGGATCTATTTGTGCCCTTTGTACCCAATTGTAAATAAACGCAAGCTTGTAGGGAGGAAGGGAGGTAAAGCTGTTTTCAAGGCAGAGACTGTATTCTGCCTTAAGTGTTATTTGAGAGCATACATAGACCTGTATTAGCCAGGGAACGGGGCTATTGCATTTAAATTACATGTTTTCTCAGCCTTTCCTGGGATGTGTTCAATTTGACAAGGAGGAAGATTTTTGTTGTTGTTGTTGTTAATGTCTAGGAAGTAGGGGAAAATCTGCATTATAGAAGAATGGCTGCAAGAAACAGTCCGGTTCCATTCATCGGCAGAGGACTTAGCCTCCGATCTGAATTTTTTGATCCCGTAAATACACCCAAATTTATCCCTCTACCTTCCAATAAATGACCTACAATGCCAAGAAGAAAGTCTCGTCCGGAACTGCATTTAGGTTTTGATCCTTTTGGACCATCTACTGGTTCCGTTAGGAGTGCTGGATCAAATACAGGAAGGATATCCTGACTAAATGAATGATATTTAATAGTTGCTTCCAAAATAGGTATTGCTGTAGGAGATATTTTGAGGGAGAGATAGAGCATATGAGAAAGCTGACTTATGCTGTTCACTATCCTGTTCAAGAGGGACACAGACTTCAACAGATAGTTAGAACTGCAGAAAAAACAATTGTTACCAACCTGCCTTCCATTGAGGACCTGTATACTGCACGAGTCAAAAAGAGGGCTGTGAAAATATTTACAGACCCCTCACATCCTGGACATAAATTGTTTAAACTTTTACCCTCAGAACGAGGCTATAGGGCACTGCACACCCGAACAACTAAACAAGTAGATAATTAATTAACTTAATTAAAACCCAGGAGGGTGGAGAATTTCCCCTTTACTATGCTTAGTAAACAGAGAGAACTAAGCTTTGTCTGCCAAGAAGAACAGGAAAAATAAAACATGGAAAACCACTTGTTATTTGCATTCGTTAAACATTATGTAAAATATTGTTCATTGCAACCTTTCCATAATGTAGACTTTGATTAACAAATAGATGTTGTTGTGAGTTGAGAAGTTTTGTCCGACCCATCACGACCCCATGGACAACATTCCTCCAGGCCTTCCTGTCCTCTACTATCCTCTGGAGTCCATTTAAGCTCACATCAACTGCTTCAGTGACTCCATCCAGCCACCTCATTCTCTGCCATCCCCTTCTTCTTTTGCCCTCCATCGTTTCCAGCATTAGGCTCTTCTTCAGTCAGTCCTTCCTCCTCATTAGGTGGCCAAAGTATTTGAGTTTCATTTTTAGGATCTGGCCTTCTAAAGAGCAGTCAGGGTTGATCTCCTCTAGGACTGACCAGTTTCATCGCCTTGCTGTCCAAGGGAGTCTCAGGAGTAACAAATATTAGATTTGTATAATTTGTAAAAATTATGTTTTTTTAAAAAAAAGTGACAGCCAAGAAGGTAATTTTTTGGGTTTGTTTGTTTTTTTTAAGAGTACAATCTAGCCTGATTAAGAAATCTAAAAGCCGGCACAATTTTTCTAGGTTGATTTGACTCGCCCTGATAAAGTGATGATTTTGGATAGATTTTGACTCCCCCCCCCCACATTCAACAGACTGATACAAAAAAAAGTAATTATGTGGAAGGAGGAGAAAAAAAATCAGATTAATTGCATTTGGCATTGCGTATACAAAGACATTTGGCAGATATACAGCTAAAATACCATGTACAATATGCTCATTTGACCCCTACTTTCATTTGTTGTGTTAAAGAAGTTTAAATCAAGTGGCACAGGCGAAAATGAATGCAGTTTTGAGAAATCATCTCAACCTGGCCCATGTCTATTCTACAGAAATTAGCTCATTCAGTTTTATCCCATCCAAAATGTCCTCATTGCCTTCGAAGTGAGGAATGCTGAGAAGACTGACTTTCAGAGTCAACTTCCTGTTCAAC
Source organism: Pantherophis guttatus (assembly GCF_059756535.1). Classification (NCBI taxonomy): domain Eukaryota; kingdom Metazoa; phylum Chordata; class Lepidosauria; order Squamata; family Colubridae; genus Pantherophis; species Pantherophis guttatus. The sequence goes on along the minus strand of NC_142074.1, from coordinate 16,752,558 downwards.
AGAGTAGTTTCCGGAGTTTCTGGAAAAGCAACATGAGGGTTGAGTTTAAAACTCTTTCACACATACAGCCTCCTAGGAAGCAGAAGATGGGAAATCTCTACTGAAGAAATGTCAATGTAATAGTCAAGTTGAAACGAGAATGGCAAAGAGTTGTGGTAGTGGATTTGAATGCACAACATATATTTTGGGCAGTGAGCTATTAACTTTCCTTCCTCCCTCCCTCCCTCTTTCTTTCTTTCTTTCTTTCTTTCTTTCTTTCTTTCTTTCTTTCTTTCTTTCTCTTTCTTTCTTTCTTTTTCTTTTTCTCTCTTTCTTTCTTTCTTTCTTTCTTTCTCTTTTCTCCCTCCCTCCCTCTTTCTTTCTCTTTCTTTCTTTTTCTCTTTCTTTCTTCTTTCTTCTTTCTTTCTCCTTCCTTCCTTTCTCCCTCCTGCCTTCTTCCCTCCCTCCCTTTCTTTCTTTCTTTTTTCTTTCCTTCCTTCTTTCCTTCCTTCCTTCCTTCCTTCCTTCCTTCCTTCCTTCCTTCCCTTCCCTTCCCTTCCCTTCCCTTCCCTTCCCTTCCCTTCCTTTCCTTTCCTTTCCTTTCCTTCTTATGAAAAGAAGTCAAAATGTAGGATATTTTTTGTGGAAGACTACATAAAAATGAGGGTGGATTGGCTTGCCCTGATATTTACATAGCTTTCTCCCTTTTATGTCAGGTCTTCCAACTTGTTGGTATTGTATAATCAAAACACTTCATTTCTGGAGCATTTCCCTCCGCCCTTTCCCCCTTTTTTATTACCTTATGACATAAATAAAAATAAAGACACGTTTCGTGGCACCTCAGTGCCAACTCTGTTTTCTGGGTTACATAAATGCAAAATAAAGTAAAATAAAATATGACTGCGATTATTTTAAAGTGAATGCTACAGAAACTAAGCTGGGAAAGTGAGGGGGGAGTTTAAGAAGATTGTGGCATCAACCCCCCTCCCTTTTACCTCTTATTTTGTTTGTTTCACACACTGAGAAGAAGCTGTGTGAACTATTTGTTTGCCTGGCGCGATCGTGCACCTGTTCTTAATCTGTCAAACACGAGTAGAGCTTTTCAGTTTGCACAGATGTTATTCGTTTGCTTGCTTTTATTTTTAACTTTAGAATAATGGTATGTTATAACTAGAAAACTGAAAGGGAGGAGGAGGAGGAGGAGGAGGAGGAGGAGGAGGAGGAGGAGGAGGAGGAGGAGGAGAAGAAGAAGAAGAAGAAGAAGAAGAAGAAGAAGAAGAAGAAGAAGAAGAAGAAGAAGAAGAAGAAGAAGAAGAAGAAGAAGAAGAAGAAGAAATAATTCCATCTTATACATTGACATAGGACCTATTTATCTTTAGTAGTAATTGGTCTTCTGGGATAAGAATACGTTAGCAGTATGTGTTATTAATAAACATTAGGAGGAGGAGGAGGAGGAGGAGGAGGAGGAGGAGGAGGAGGAGGAGGAGGAGGAGGAGGAGGAGAAGAAGAAGAAGAAATAATTCCATTTTATACATTGACATAGGACCTATTTATCTTTAGTAGTAATTGGTCTTCTGGGATAAGAATATGTTAGCAGTATGTGTTATTAATAGGAGGAGGAGGAGGAGGAGGAGGAGGAGGAGGAGGAGGAGGAGGAGGAGGAGGAGGAGGAGGAGGAAGAGGAAGAGGAGGAGGAGGAAAATCTAATTTGCTGCTAAACAAAATTAAAAGTTCCAGGCATTGTTTTAGATTTTTACCTACAACCATTTTGAAGTTAGGCTGCTGTACAAAATTCTGATCAGCTAGAGTCAAACTTTTCTCCCATATAAAACACATCTTTGACCCGAAGTTGGTCGCTCTCTCTCTCAGCCCGATTCACCCCACAGAATTGTTAGCAAATGTCTAGAAATCTAGTGGGCTACTTGAAACTCCTGGGTGAAGAAGTAAGAAACAAACATCAGAAATAGATGAAAGAATATATGTATTAACTTTATACTTTGGCTAGTATCATTGGTCATGCATGGAAACTCTGTGGTCAGAGATGCTGTATTTTCTGAGCTCTCCGTTAGCTTTTCCCAGTGTGCTATCTTCTAAATCAGTGCTTATAATCCAATTCTGGGGATTCAAGACAGAATCTAGAGAGAGGCTAATATAGAGTATAACTTGTTTCCCAGAGCTCTTCTCTTTAGCTACAATGGAAACAGTATGAAACATTTTCAAAGGAAAACCAGAGAGTCCAGTTGCCTCTTGAAAAAGCACCTTTGGGACAACCATGACCTGGATGACTGAGAATCTCCGTAGACAACGGAAGCAGTACTCTGGGAAGACTAGATCAACCTTAGCTTCATTTCAGAAGGACTAGATTAAATCTTTGGGATGCTCCAAAATAACAACCTCAACTAGAGTATCCTCTAGATGACTGAATCTCCAGATGTTTAGAATCCCTGTCCCCCTTAGACCAGGGTGCACACATTTGAATGTGCCACGGTTGGAGAATTTGGGTTGAGTGAATCTTTAGCCTTCCCCAGAAAGACCATGTAAAAAAAAAAATACTTCACAAGACTACGCAACAGATTTGCCAGTTCCACATGCAAGCTTCCAGAGATATTTCTTACAGGCAGCATAAAATGCTGTAAGTACACAACAAGCCTATAATTGGATTGACAAATTATGAAGTATGATGCAATGAGAGGTGCAGTCATCAATGGTCACATCATCAGGAGGTTTCAAGCTTTTTAGTTCTACAAACAGATACTATCTAAGATCAACCTTGAAGGCATAAATCGGGGGGGAAAACATTGTCAATCCACCACTCGGCATTTTTAGTTATATTAAATGTCATCGCCATCACATTTCACAAGGTTGATTACCTCAACCACAACATTAATAACAATCCATTTTCAAAAACAAAAGTCTTAAATTTTCAGAATGAAATTCTTAAAATGTATCTCTCACATCTCCCCCACCCCGCAAAACCCAAAATCTTTGAAAGTTACTTCCAACTCACCTCTACATTCCAGCTCAGGTGCCTTCTTGTTGTGTTAGTAGTTCTGGTGTCCACCATCCCTGGATCTTGCAGACCAAGATCAACTGGCTTCATGAAGCACCTCTATCATCATATATCCTTTCCTATATGCAGCTGTAACTTATGTTAGAGATGCAAGGGGAGTAATGTGGTTTCTAGACTATAATTAGATAGCTTGAGATGTTGACATGTTCCCCATTTTGACAGCCAAATCAATGCTATTGAAAGTGGTTTGTAGGCGTTGATGACAGCCTCAGGATTAATACTGCTAGCCTGCCTCAAAATGGCTCCTGTTTATAGGCAGGTAAAAACAGTAATGGGATTCTGTGCGTGAATTTAGGAAGGCTTTAAGTAGATAGTAAAATTACGGCTTCCCATAACTATAGGTAGGATCCGGTAGATATTTCGTTGTCTCATTTCACATGAGCGTTGGCAGTATTTTTCCCGATTCCCATCCATTTTTATTTATTCATTTATTTGCTCATTCAAGGCAGAAAAGGGTATTCTGTAAGCTCTCGGAACCCCCTAAAATGACATCTAATGGCACTACTGCATATTTGTTTCCCATCATTTTGCATCAGAAAGATGAGCTTTACATAAGGTTAATAAATGAGAAAGAAAACAGTCTGCCGTTCAGCATCCAAAGGCAGGATAAAAGGAAAGAGAAAAATTTACCTCACAAACAGGATACACATCTAATCCACTTTGCATCACTCTTCAGGTAAAGGTAAAGGTTCCCCTCGCACATATGTGCTAGTCGTTCCCAACTCTAGGAGGTGGTGCTCATCTCCATTTTAAAGCCGAAGAGCCAGCGCTGTCCGAAGACATCTCCGTGGTCAGGTGGCCAGCATGACTAAACGCCAAAGGTGCACAGAACGCTTCCCACCAAAGGTGGTCCCTATTTTTCTACTTGAAAAATAGGGACCACCTACAGAAAAAAAAAATGAAACTTGGATTTTAGGTTTTGATTAATTTTGAAATGGACAGAACTCATTAACTGTGGAAAGCAAAAGGTTTAGGTTGTAATGATATTTTGTATTCCATTACACCAAAAAATGTTGAAAGTAACTGTTTTCCCTTTTCTCTTACAGCCTATTTACCTTTCCCTATTCCCCATCATCTTTGTTTCTAATTGTATCTTATACTATAATAAACTTTAATTTAAAAAAAACAAAAACTTGCTGAAGTTATGTGAAAGCTAAGAAGAACTAAAAAAAACAAACAAACACCACCACAGTGGCTTAGAAATCCAGCTAAATTTTCCTGGAAAGAACGGGAAAAACAGAAATGACAATGCCAAGAACATAGACGTAAGAATACTAAGTTGAAAGCCTGTAACTAAAAAAAATAAGAACAAAACACCAGTTACATTTTGAGGACAGCATCTGATGTTGAGGCAAACATCTGAAAAACTAGAAGTCAGAAGGTAAATAAAAGTGAGAAGATCATTTCACAGATTTGGGGCAGCCACAAAAGAAGCTCAGTGCTTCACGTTTTTTCCTCAGATATTTCACAGAATGTGTAAGAGAGTGTCACACGTGCCATCTCACCTCTTTTGATTTATTTATTACATTTTTAAACCCTCGCCATCAATCAAGGCTTGGCAGTTTCTAAGAGAACACATGCATAATACAATAATAGAAGGCATAATAAAAACAATAATAACACGCACTTAAAATTACCTTAAAACCAGAACAAGATTTTACAGCACTATCTTAACTAGATAAAGAAAAGAGCTCTCTTTAATTGGCTTCTGAAATATGGCCAGAACAAGCCTGATTTCTGATGGCAAAGCTTCCTACAATGAGGAGGCTGTGACAGTGAAGTCTTTTCTTCCTAGCTTCAGTGTCTCTTATTTCTCAGTACTTGGGAATTACCAACAGTTTGCTTCAACTATTGGTTGGGTTTATTCTAGTTGGGGGTGGGGTGGGAAGTAGACCTACAGGAACCTTAGTGCCAACTAGTCAAGGATTTTATGGGCTAATATCAGCACTTTGGGATGTGGTGGCTCATTGGCTAAGATGCTGAGCTTGTCGATCAGAAAGGTTGGCAGTTCAGTGGTTCGAATCCCTAGAGTCGCGTAACGAGGTGAGCTCCCGTTACTTGTCCCAGCTTCTGCCAACCTAGCAGTTCGAAAGCACGTTAAAAAATGCAAGAAGAAAAATAGGGACCACCTTTGGTGGGAAGGTAACGACATTACCTTCCCACCAACCCCCCCCCCTCCAATATTGGTGATTGCTCAGTGGCTAAGACACTGAGCTTGTCGATCAGAAAGGAAAAGTTGGCAGTTCAGCGGTTCAAATCCCTAGAGCCACGTAACGGGGTGAGCTCCCCTTACTTGTCCCAGCTTCTGCCAACCTAGCAGTTTGAAAGCACGTAAAAAATGCAAGTCAAAAAATAGGGACCACCTTTGGTGAGAAGGTAACAGCGTTCCATGCGCCTTTGCCATTTAGTCATGCCAGCCTCATGACCACAGAGACGTCTTCGGACAGCGCTGGCTCTTCGGCTTTGAAATGGAGATGAGCACCGCCCATTAGAGTCGGGAACAACTAGCACACATGTGTGCGGGAACTTTTACCTTTATCAGCATTTCAAGAAAAGCCAATCCGCAGCTGTCAGTATAGGTATAATAGGCTCATGTCATCTATGGCCAATTAGCATGTAAACGAAGTGCAGTTTTCTGTCGGTCTTTATGCAAAATACATTTCAATAGTCCAAGGCTGAAACGATGAGGGACTTCTTAAATCTCAATGCAATCTGGTCTTCAGTCTGGTTATCTACTGCTGCGGTTCCAACCACAAATGGAGCTCTGCTGGTAATGAATTTCTCAATTGGTCCTCAGCTCTAAGTCCAAGGCATTTAGAGGCATTAGGTCCAAGGCGCTGGCCATTAGTGAGTAACGCTGGTGGAAATTGCATCACATTCACTGCAGTTTGTCAGTTATTTCAGTGTCACATCTGAAGACTATTCTTCACTGGTAGAATCAATAGTTAATCCTCTAGGTAAGTAACCCACTTCCCAGGAAGTAACAGTCCAGATCATGTTGTCCAAGAAACCCAGCTGTCTCCTAGCACCCAGTAGCTCCATTACTTCCAATCATAGTGTCTTCACTATCAACTTTTTTATGCCAATTTATGATCAATCCCAACTCTACCTACTTATTTATTTATTTATTATTATTTATTAGTTCAATTTATATGCCGCCCTTCTCCGGAGACTCAGGGCGGCTTACAATGCGTTAAGCAATAGCCTTCATACTTTTGTATATATCTGCTTAGTAGGGCTTTTGGCCCCCCCCTAAGTAGTGTTCTTTTTTATACAAAGTCAGCTTATTGCCCCCACAATCCGGGTCCTCGTTTTACCTACCTCGAAAGGATGGAAGGCTGAGTCAACCTTGAGCCTGGTGAGAATTGAACTTGCAGTAATTGCAGGCAGCTGGTGCTAGTTAACAGCACTTTAGTCTGCTGCGCCACCAAGGCTCCTTTTTACTTCCTCTAGCCCTCCTCCCAAATGTCCAAAAATCAACCCCGTTCATCTTTTTCCAACCATGTAATCGCAAAAACAAACCAAGTAAACCTAAAAATCAAATGGAAAAAGAAAATAGATCAAAACTTCCTAACTAATGTTCCTATCCTAAAATTTGACCTAAGCATCCTCCTCTCTCTCTCTCTCTCTCTCTCTCCCTCCCTCCTTCTCTCTCTTTCTCTCTCTCTCTCACACACATTCATTTGTTCTACTGAAGCATTCCACCTTCTGAAAATTAATGCATGCAATCATACCTACTTGGAACCTTGGGGAGAAAAATCAACAATCTAATTTTGGAATATATCAATCACTCATTGTTTATTCATTTATTTTAAAGGATTTGTAAAATACCTCAGTACTGATACCTAATCAGTAGCGTTCTTGCACACTTCTACTGGATTAAAGAAGAGAACACGTGTTAACAAAAGTTTATGTCTATATGAGCATGGGGAATAACAGAATAATAAGAGTTGGAAGGGGTATTGGAAGTCTTCTAATCCAATCCTATGCTCGAGCAGGAGATCCTATGCCATTTTGGACAAATTGCTGTTTAATCTCTTCTTAAAAACCTCCTTACCTTCTGGAGGTAAGCCATTTCATTGATTAATTGTTCTAACCAGTGGTGGGTTTCAAAATTTTTTACTACCGGTTCTGTGGGTGTGGCTTGGTGGATATGGCTTGTTGGGCATGGCAGAGGAAGAATATTGTAAAATCTCCATTCCCACCCCACTTCGGGGGAAGTTTACTGCAAAATCCCCATTTCCTCCTGATCAGCTGAGACTTTGGAGTCAGAGAATAGATAGGGGCAGGGCCAGTCAGAATTTTTACTACCAGTTCTCCAAACTACTCAAAATTTCTGCTATCGGTTCCTGACTGTTCTAACTGTCAGGAAATTCTTAAGTTGGATCTCTCTTTGATAAATTTCCATCCATTGCTTCTTTTCCTCCCTTCAGATGTTTTAGAATAGGTTGATTAGACCATCATTAAAAATATTTTCTTTCTTCCCCTTCATACCTTCCTGCTGCAGGAAATGCCTTTTCAGATCAGGAAAACGGTCTCCAAAGTTGTGATAATTGATCCAATAAGGTACCCATATTTGAGATTAGAAACTCTTGTCGCAAAACTGCCCCACTGTCCCATATTAAACAGAACTATTCAAACATATGCAACCTTTCCCTGAAAGCAATAATGAAAAAGAGTTGCAGTTTGAGGTTCAATTGGTTTATTCATGCTCCCCCACCAATACCTTCTCCAGTGCTTATAGTTACCCTGTTTCCCCTAAAATAAGACATCCCCTGATAATAAGCCCAATCGGGCTTTTGAGCGCATGTGCTAAAATAAGCCCCCCCCAAAATAAGCCCTCCCCAAAAATATTTAAATGCATGTGCAGCCGGTCCCCACAATTTCCTCTGGTTAGGGTTAGGGAGACAGAGCTGGAAATCAGGTAAGATGACAAGAGGAGCCCCGTCTTGCTCCACACGCCCCCCAAAAATAAGACCAAGCACTTATTTCAGTGCTCAAAAAAAAATATAAGACAGGGTCTTATTTTCGGGGAAACATGGTAGTTGTGGTGTGCAGAGCTTACTTTAGTTTAAGCCCCATACGTATAACATAGTGTAGTTGTCTGCTTCAGAAATTCCTCCTTAAGGTGGAGGCCATTACATTAATATAGTGAAATACAGCATGACAATAATTTGGTGCTATTTTTCCTCTCTGTGTTTTTGTCTATCAGAGAAGTGGATGAAAAGGAAGATGGGAAGAAGCAACGTAGCCTCTGCAGCAGGACACAACTTTAACTCTGAGAAAAAGCTGCAAAGATAATGTGCTTATAAAATGCATCTGAACTATATAAACTTGTTTCATCTTGGACAAATGGTGGAGGAGAAGGAGGAAGAGAAGACCAAGGAGAGAGAAAGGGAAAGAGGAGAAAGGTTTACTGTCCATGAGACAATTAACATGAACCTTAGGTAAAGGTAAAGGTTCCCCTCGAACATATGTGCTAGTCGTTCCCGACTGTAGGAGGCGGTGCTCATCTCTGTTTCTAAGCCAAAGAGTCAGCGCTGTCCAAAGACGTCTCTGTGGTCATGTGGCTGGCATGACTCAATGCCAAAGATGCACAGAGTGCTGTTACCTTCCCATCAAAGTGCTTCCTATTTTTCTACTTGCATTTTTTACGTGCTTTCGAACTGCTAGGTTGGCAGAAGCTGGGACAAGTAACGGGAGCTCACCCCATTACACGGCACTAGGGATTCAAACCGCTGAACTGCCGACCTTCTGATTGACAAGCTCAGTGCCTTAGCCACTGAGCCACCACGTCCCCAACATGAACCTAATAGTTAAAATAAAAATGAAGCAGTTTTTGGCAGTTTCTCTGCAGAAAATTTATCAAGGCAATAGTTGACCTATTGATAGGCTGGTGATTTGTAGCCAATAAGATATTTATGCAAAAATATCTACTATTTCTTAAAGCAAGGAGAACATTTTATTGCTGTTTTTTGTGGCCTCATCTCTCATTTATTTCATTTATAGGTAATGAATAATTTCTGAGATAATTTAAATTACGCCTCAATCGAGCATCTTAGGTTGGATTAAAGGTTACAGAAGCTTTTTGGCAAAGAAAAGCTGCGTCGCAATTTCTGTTCTTTTGAGATTTGGAGATACTCAAACCATCGTTATGTTTGATGCCAAACTTGGACGAGCAAGAAGCTATCTTCCCGTGAGCCAATCAATCATCAGTTTTACGGTAAACTGCCAAATAACACGTATCCTAAGAAACCACAGTCTCCAAAAAAGCTCATTGTCTAGCCATTTCCAATCATAGTACCTCCACTTCATTATCATTGTCTGTAATCCATCCAACTGTCCTACTCTCTCTGTTTTTCCACCTAAACCTCCAAAAATCTATCTCATTCATCCCTTTCTATCCAGCTTTCTTTTGTCCATTTGAGCCTGTTTCATTCGGATACCTGTCCATCATCCATCCTGCTTCCCAAAGTCAATTGAAGTACACCAAAAAAAACAGCAAGAATCTAGCTGAATCAAGACAAGCATTTTAGAACTTTATATCCACAGGGTCCATGTACATGGGAAGTTTACAGACCTAGATAGGAGATGATGGCCATTTTTAAAATATATTTATGTTCCTCAGCAGCTGATGTCTGAAGTGTGCTGCCTGCAGTACAGGGGGATAGCAATAGCAATAGCACTTAGACTTATATACCACTTTACAGTGCTTTGCAGCCCTCTCTAAGTGGTTTACAGAGTCAGCATATTGACCCCAACAATTTGGGTCCTCATTTTACCCACCTCGGAAGGATGGAAGGCTGAGTCAACCTTGAGCTGCCTTGCTGAGATTTGAACTGCCAAATTGCAGGCAGCCAGCAGTCAGCAGAAGTAGCCTGCAGTACTGCACTCTAACCACTGTGCCACCGAGGCTCATGCATGGTGAGCAGCAGTGGTGAAATCCAGCCGGATCTCTCTGGCTCATGTGATCCGGTAGGGCCGGCGGCAGGAGGCTCCGCCCACCCGCCTGGACGTCATCACGTCCCGTGTGCTGACCCTCTGCACATGCCCAGAAGGCTCTGCGCATGTGCAGAAGAGGTGCATGCAGTCACATTTGCGATCCGGTAGCGAAGATAAGTGCATTTTACCCCTGCTGAGCAGCCATAAAAATAGCAGCCATTAAGACTGTGCAATTGTGGTTTTGATGTGGTTTTGAAGGTCAACATTCAATTTTTTAGACATGGGGCATCACCTCTTGGGAAAACCTTACAGTAGTTGCCTCTATCCCTGATCTTGCACAATTGCTCTTTTTAGCAACTATATATTCTCAGGGGGAAAAAAAGGTGTGTTTGATTTAAGATGTTCTGGACAGGTGCTAAGAGCATCCTCACATACGTTCCAAATCACATTTTGCTGCTTGACTCTTGTTCGTCGTCCAGCCTTGTATACAATGATAACTCAATTGTCTGTGAATGTTAATATGTCCATTTAACACAAACACACACACACACACACACACAAACAAACAAACCTGGTATTGGTGGTTGCTCAGTGGCTAAGACGCTGAGCTTGTGGATCGAAAGATCGGCAGTTCAGCAGTTCGAATCCCTAGTGCTGCGTAACGGGGTGAGCTCCCGTTCCTTGTCCCAGCTTCTGCCAACCTAGCAGTTCAAAAGCACGTAAAAAATGCAAGTAGAAAAATAGGGTCCACCTTTGGTGGGAAGGTAACAGCGTTCCATGCACCTTTGGTGTTGAGTCATGCCAGCCACATGACCACGGAGACATCTTCGGACAGCACTGGCTCTTCGGCTTTGAAGCGGAGATGAGCACCGCCCCCTAGAATTGGGAATGACTAGCATATATGTGGAAGGGGAACCTTTACCTTACTAGATTTGATTGCAGTCTATGGCTTTCTAGCTTCTTTTCTTGGTTCTCAGTCTTCCCCTCATTTAGTTTCAATGGATGAAGATAACTTTTAATCTTGTGAAAGGCTTAGAAAAACATTTTATTTATCCATGTTTTCCATATCGTGCACGACTTCCTCTATCCACCTTTGCTGTAAGCCATAAAGGCCTTTAACTATATTGTTAGGAGCCTTCAAGTTTTAACTTTTCTTCCTTTTATACTTCGTACTGATTGTGGAAATCTCTTTCTGAGCAGAATGTGTTGTTATTGTTGCATAGTTATGCCATCAATGGAATAATGATTTATTGCAGGAAAGGGAAATCAACAGAACACATAAGGTCATGGCTAAATGCTGAAGGTTATTTTTTCCGAGTATAAAAAAAACCTATCCCATTCCTTCTGCAATTTTATCCTAATTCCTGCCCCCCAGAGCAAAAAGCATAATTAAAAAAATAATCCTGTTTTGAAAATGTACAAAACAGTCACCAGGTTTATTATATCTAATGCCAGAAATAGGAGGAATTCAATTCACTTTCATCCCTGGCTATGTAACCTTTATATAATGCCAATGCATTGTTACTTAAAAGTGAGATTCATTGGAATCAAAGAACAACAATAAGAAAAATATCACGCCAGGACTAAAATATATGAAATCAGAAATTGGGAACTATTGCACTGCTTAAGATGTACTAACACATTTTTTTTCAGTATATTTTTTTTTATTAAACATTGTAACGACAATGCTTAAAACTATTACAAATTGAATTTAGAGGAAGAGAAATGAAAAGAGAGAATTAGAAATGCAGGGGGAAAAGAAAAAGAAAGAAAAAAAGAATGCATATTGTTGTGGCCCGCTAGCAGCCAGCAGAGCTGGTAGCAGATTCGGACAGTGAGGAGGTTGGGGAAGAAGGTGGGCCAGTCCTGGAGTCTGGGGAAGGCTCAAACGATGGCTCTGAGTCGGAAGCAGAGAGGGGGCCAAGGCCATCTGGTAGTTCTTTGCTGCCACCAGAGTCTCCAGAGTCTGACATCAGTGAGGCAGAAGAACAGCGTGAGCCTGTTCCCAATGTGCACATGTGCAGAGCTGCCAGGAGACAGGAATAATTAAGGAAACAGAGTCGATTTGGGAGTAAGGCTTGGAGATGATTGGCCCCTCCCATAAGACATAAAAGAGAAGCGAACGGGACGTGAGCTTTTGCAGGAAGCAATTAGTTCATCTGGCCGATTCAAGATTTGAAACTTCTGTTTGTGACTCTGTGCCAAGTTTGGCCTTGCCCTGAGTCTAGAAATTAGCTCTTTGGCAGCGTTCCACGTGAGATAGGTGGGTGTTGATAACCTTCCTCTGAAAGACTGTTTATCAAGCCTTGCGGACTGTAATTGAAAGTAATTTACAGCTGTATGAATTAAAGAGGTTTGCCGGGACTAGGTTTGTGCTGTTTAATTTCTAAAGGAAGTCTAGGTCAGAACATATATATAGGGAGCCTTCACCTCAACAAATAAGGGTAGTCCTTGAGATATGAAGGCAACTGGAACAGGAATTTCCACCACTAAGCAATGCAATCGTAAAGCATCACTTAGCAACAATAATGCTGCAGTTCCAAATTGCAGTTATGAACTGAACTGCATGGGCCATTAGGCAAGGATTTCCTTGCAACCCCTTGCTGGCTTCCTGTAACCAAAGTCAGTGGAGAAGCTGGCAGGAAGTTGTTGGCAGGCAGGCAGGCAGGTAAGTGATTGCTGCCATGTAGGGAAGAGCATGCAAGGATGCATGGGTAGCATCCTCCAGCAAAGGAGCAACTTTTGACTTCTTGTTGGCTTCCCCGTCAACTTTGCTTTCGAGCATCCCTGGAGACAGCAAAATAGAAGACAAAACTGGGGAACTCACAAAATGCAAAGATCAGCAAATAGACATAGAATGACTGTGGCACGAGAAGACAGTACCAATGGTAATAAATGCCTTGCGTGCAATCCCAAAACATCTGGAGCACCATTTGCACACCATCGGCATTGACAAAATCCTCATCTGTCAATTGCAAGTGGCAGTTTTACTCGGAATGGCTTACATCCTGCAATGCTACCTTTAACACCATCAAACCACCTCTGCCTAGTCTCGGTCTTTGTGGATGACTCAATAGGTGGATAAATATGCCAAATCTGACTGGCCAACCAATGATAGTAATAAATAGGCACTTAGTCAATACCCTTCTACTTAATATGCCTGGGCTACATTTCTTCAGACTGAACAGATGATAGATGGATAGATAGATAGATAGATAGATAGATAGATAGATAGATAGATAGATAGATAGATAGAGGCACCTTATGAGTTGTGGTAGCACAGTGGTTAGAATGCAGTATAGCAGTCTAATTCTGCCAACTGTCACAAGTTCAATCTTCATTGGCTCAAGGTTGATTCAACCCTCCATCCTTCTTAGGTGAGTAAAATTAGGACCCAGATTGTTGGGGTGCAGTATGCAAATAATGCTTCTATATTGCAAACCACCCAGAGAGTGCTAGGGGATGGTATATATGGAGCCGTGGTGGCGCAGTGGTTAGAACACAGTATTGCAGGTTAATTCAGCTCAATGCCAGGAGTTCAATCCTCACCGGCTCAAGGTTGACTCGGCCTTCTATCTTTCCAAGGTCGGTAAAATGAGGAGCCAGATTGTTGGGGGCAAGAGGCTGACTCTGTAAATCACTTAGAGAGGGCTGTAAAGCCCTGTGAAGAGGTATATAAGTCTAAGTGCTATTTCTATTAATAATGCAATTCACAGGGAAAAAGTGAATAAAGATGGTGAATGGAGCTTGGAAGTCATCTTCAGTCAATTTACCAATATAAGAATTCTGCTGCTATTGCAACTTTAGCATCTGTTAATGTCTCCACTAAGGAAAAGTCAAAACCTTCCAAAACATCTGTCTCCCTGACAAATAAACTTATCATTAGGAAATTTGTTATTTTGATTTTCAAACCTGAAGGAATTTTGTTCTCCACATATAGGGATGATTTACACATTTGAATGTTTACATTGAATATTTGACCTTTCCAGACAAACATTGGACATTCTGGTGGATGGGTATCAATCTCTAGGAGGGGCAAATATTTCCCTTTCAAATAAACTTATATTCACTTGAAAGAGACACCCCTCCCCAAAAAAAACCACCCACCCCTGTCTATTTAAAATATCACAGCTTTTAACAGCTATTAGTTACTTTTCCAGGTTTGTTGTTCTTTAAATACGGGATTTTTAGAGTGAGTGTCTGTTTTGGGATATCAAATTGAAGGCAACGATTTATGGAAAGCTGTTTAGATAAAATAGAGATTGCAGCAGCTCAGTGAAAAGCACAATACACATTTTTGCACTTGGTTGCAGAGGGTGTAAAATAAACGGTTTCCATTAACTGTCACTACTAAAATTATACACTTAACATTTCATGCTTGATTTCTCACCTTCAGAATGTCTCCGCCGTGTGCCTGAGTTTTAAAGCACTGTAAGAAAATGGCTAGCATCTAAACTACTTCCATTTGAAAGGAATGTATGCTATGAAAGAACAGTCTGTAAGTTCGGAGTTTCAAATAGTTCTGCAGCCATTTGTTGAGTCTTGTCTTCGCATGTATGACCATTGTAAGAATCCCCACGGTCAAGTGATCCAAAAATTCAGGCATTTATCAACCGGCATGTATTTGGTGGTTGCGGCATCCCGGGTTGTGCGATCACCATTTGTGACCTTCTGTTGTGGCTCCGTCCTCCGAGCCTATCTTATCGGAGGAAGAAGGCTCCGAACATGAAGGAGAGGAGACGGCCAGGCCTCCCTCTCCAGGACCCTCCTCTCTGGCAATGCCTCAGGTGTCTCCCGAAGGAGAAGAGATTGGCCAGGAGCCAGGTGTTTCCGAGCCGTCGGATAGTGACGAAGAAACATTGTGATTGGACCCACGCCAGCGTCGGAGAGACAAGCGTGCACAGCAGAAAAGGAGGCGTGCCAGAGATTAAGCTGAGTCACTGGACCACACCCCACAGGCTATAAAAGGGAGTGTGGTGGCCATTCGGACTCTGTGACGGACAAAGCTAATCTCTGGCGAGTCACTTTGCACCTTTGGACACAACACCTATTTGCTGTGGATTTAATTACAAACTGGACTATTCAAACTGTGTGTATTTTTGTCTGTGTTATCGGAGTAAAAGTTCTTGGCAGGCAGCCACGGAGTTGCTGCCAAGTTCCTTATCACTGACGTTGAGTGTTTGAAGAGTTTATTTAACCCTAGGCTGGCTGGTTGGGTGTGTGCGTGGTACGGGGACAGAACACCTCCTCAGCCAGTTTCTGATAAGCAAAATCCATGGGGAAACCCTAGAGTACTGCATCCAGTTTTGGTCACCACACTATAAAAAAGATGTGGAGACTCTAGAAAGAGTGCAGAGAAGAACAACCAAGATGATTAGGGGACTGGAGGCTAAAACATATGATGAACAGTTGTAGGAACTGGGCATGGCTAGCCTAGTGAAGAGAAGGACCAGGGGAGACATGATAGCAGTCTTCCAATATTTGAGGGGCTGCCACAGAGCACTCGAAGGCCAGACAAGGAATAATGGATGGAAACTGATCAAGGAGAGATTCAACCTGGCAAGAAGGAGAAATTTTCTGACAGTGAGAGCCATCAACCCATGCAACAGAAGTTGTGGGAGCTTCATCACTGGAAGCTTTCCAGAAGAGACTGGACTGCCATCTGGCAGAAATGGTGTAGGGTTTCCTGCTTGGGCTGGACTAGATGACCTCCCAGGTCCCTTCCAACTCTGTTAATCTGTTAATCTATTAAAGCTGAACAACTGTGTTAACAACTGAACAATCATGGCAAAAAGGGTTGCAAAATCAGGCATTGTTTACTTTACAACTACTTAGGAACAAAAATTCTATTCTCAACGTTGGTCCTAAATTGTGGATCATCCCTATTGGGATTGATTTCCTAAGAATGGATGAACCGGATGACGACAATCTCTTTCCATTAGGAATCCACCAAGCAATTCAAGCTTGAAATGCTTCCACCCACAAAACAACTATTTTGAGTTGTTCCCCGCTTAAAATAAAAACTGTATTTTTGAGCATTTGGTTTGGAGATGAGTCTGGCCTTAATGCATTGGCCAAGAGAAGCCTCCATCTAGTCTCGATTTCTTTCTTTCTTTTTTTTTTTCCTCTGGAGAATTTTCTAAAAGCTAAAACCATCTTCTGGCTGGGCAATTCCACTTGCTAAGACACTTTTAGAGAGACCTTTAACTGGACATAATAGCTAAGTGCTATTGCTATGTCTCACCTAGAAGCAGAAACCTGAATGCAGATTCAGAGTTAATGACTCAGGTAATCCAGACCTACTCTTCCCTGTCTTCTCTCACAAATGAGGCAGTACTTCTTAACAGATTAACAGAGTTGGAAGGGAGGTCATCTAGTCCAACACCCCCCCCCCAAGTAGGAGACTCTAGACCATTTCTGACAGATGGCAGTCCAGTCTCTTCTTGAAAGCCTCCAGTGATGAAGTTCCCTCAACTTCTGAAGGCAACTTCTGTTCCATGGGCTGATTGCTCTGACTGTCAGAAAATTTCTCCTTATTTTCAGGTTGAATCTCTCCTTGGTCAGTTTCCATCCATTATTCCTTGTCTGACCTTCACGTGCTTTGGATAATAGCTCGCCCCCTCCTCTCTAGGGCAGCCCTTCAAATATTGGAAGACTGCTAACATGTCTCCCCTGGTCCTTCTCTTCACTAGACTAGCCATGCCCAGTTCCTGCAACCGTTCTTCATATGTTTTAGTTTCCAGTCCCCTAATCATCCTGGTTGCTCTTCTCTGCCCTTTTTCTAGAGTCTCAACATCTTTTTGTGTGTGTGGTGACCAGAACTGAATGCAGTAGTCTAGGTGTGGTCTTACTAAGGCTTTATAGAGTAGTATTAGTACCTCACTTGATCTTGATTGTATCCCTCTGTTAATGCAATTTAGGATTCCATTGATTTAATACAGATTGCATTAATTAAGATTGCATTCTTAATACAGGTAATCCTCAATTTACGACCATAACTGAGACCAACACTTATGTTGTTAAGTGAGACAGTTAAGTGAATTTTGCTTCATTTTACAACCTTTCTTTCCACAGTTGTTAAGTTAGTTACACAGGTGTTAAGTGAATGTGCCTGCCCCATTGATTTTGCTTGTCAGATGGTTGCAAACAGGGATCATATGATCCTGGGATATTGCAACCCACATAAAAATGAACCAGTTGCCAATCATCCAAATTGGCAATCCCCATGGGGGATGCTGCAATGCTCATAAGTGTGAGAAACAGTCATAAATCACTTTTTAGTGCCGTTGTAACTTTGAACAGTTACTAAATGAACTGGTTGTAAGTCAACCAGAAATACTACCTGTATTTCTTAAGTGCTCCTTCCCCAAAATCTGATCTTTGCATTTATCTGTTGTAATCCAGGGGTGTCAAACTCATGTCATCACGGCGGTGTCACATGATGTATCACAACTTTTCTCCCCTTCGCTAAACCAGGCATGGGTGTGGCCATCATGTGACACATCCGGCCCATGGGGCTACGAGTTGGACAGCCCTGTTGTAATCCATTGAGTTTTCTAGTCTTCAATTTTTCTAATTTTTACCCCTTAAGAGCTTTGGTGGCGCAGCAGAAAGTGCTGTTAAATAGCACCAGATGCCTGCAATTACTGCAAGTTCAAATCTCACCAGGCTCAAGGTTGACTCAGCCTTCCATCCATTCGAGGTAGGTAAAATGAGGACCCAGATTGTGGAGGCAATAAACTGACTTTGTATATAAAAAAAGAACACTGCTTAGGGAGAACTGAAAGCCCTACTAAGCAGGTATATACAAAAGTATGAAGGCTATTCCTTAACGCATTGTAAGCCGCCCTGAGTCTCCGGAGAAGGGCAGCATATAAATCGAACTAATAAATAAACAATAAATAAATAAACTCTTGTTCTTTAGCATCTATCGTGTTTCCCTCCCCAGATAATAAGCCCTCCCCCAAAATAAACCCTCCTCTGAAAATAAGCCCTCCCCCAAAAATAAGCCCTCCCTGAAAATATTTAACCACCTGTGCAGCTGGTCCCTGCCATTTCCTCTGGTTAAGGTTAGGGAGACAGAGCTGGAAATCAGGTTAAGATGGCAAGAGGAGCCCCGTCTTGTTCCACGCACCCCCAAATAATAAAGCCAAGTGCTTATTTCAGGGTTCAAAAACATATAAGACATCCTGAATATGCTGTCGCTTCTACTCCTTTAACTGTTCCCGACCAGTTAATCTGGCCTTTTGAAGCTTTTCACCAAATTTGTGGGCAAAGAAATCAGATCTATGATGTCGGCCAACTTCCCAAGGGAAATCAGATTGAAGACCTGCCCTGAGGAGTGACAGTAGGAGCGTTAATGAAAGAGGCCTTGGGGATTTAATGGATGTGTGGGAAGAGAGAAGACTTCAAAGTTAATTGGGGTAGGAAAAACAAGACATTCATACATGTCCCTTGGCCAGCTGCAAGGAAGTAAAATGCAAGAACACCACTCTCCTTCATGAGAGTTTCTCCGAAATTCTCTTCTTTGAAGGGATTTTTGAAAGTAGCTTTCATCACATTGAATAAAATCTGATAGGAAAGAAATCGCCTCAGCCTACAAGGACCATCCAGAGATGTTTTTTTTTTTTATTATGGCCGCAGAACTCTTTTTGAATGCAATTTAATAAAGTTTTATGTAAAAAAAGAACTCTTTCACATAGTATGGAGCAGAACTACAAAAATTTACCAATTGATTTAAGGATAGATGAATGGAAAGATGGATGGATGGTTGGATTGTTGGATGGATGGATAGATTGATAATAGATGAATGGATGTTCGATAGATGATAGAGTGGTAGATGATAGAAAGAGATGATTAGATAGATAGATAGATAGATAGATAGATAGATAGATAGATAGATAGATGATAGATAGATACAGTAGATAGATAGATAGATGATAGACAGATGATAGATAAATAGATATAAATACAGAGATAGATGGATGGATAGATAGATATAAATATAGATGTAGATATAGATATAGATAAGTAGATAGAGATAGATAGATAGATAGATAGATAGATAGATAGATAGATAGATAGATATGATAGGTAGGTAGGTATAGATATAGATATAGATGATAGATAGATAGATAGATAGATAGATAGATAGATAGATAGATATAAATATAGATGATAGATAGATAGATAGATAGATAGATAGATAGATAGATAGATAGATATAGATGATAGATAAATAGATATAAATACAGAGATACATGGATGGATGGATGGATGGATGGATGGATGGATGGATAGATAGATATAGGTAGATAGATATAAATATACATATAGATAGGTAGATAGGTAGGTAGGTAGATATAAATATAGATATAGATGATAGGTAGGTATAAATATAGATATTGATATAGATGATAGATAGATAGATAGATAGATAGATAGATAGATAGATAGATAAATAGATATAAATACAGAGATGGATGGATGGATGGGTAGGTAGGTATATATAGAGATATAAATATAGATATAGATAGGTAGGTAGATATAAATATAGATATAGGTGATAGATAGATAGATAGATAGATAGATAGATAGATAGATAGATAGATATAAATATAGATGATATAGATGATAAATATAAATAGATGATAGATAGATAGATAGATAGATAGATAGATAGATAGATAGAATAAATATAGATGATATAGATGATAGATATAAATATAGATGATAGATAGATAGATAGATAGATAGATAGATAGATAGATAGATAGATAGATGATTATTGAGCCACTGTGGCACAGTTGTTAGAGTGCAGTACTGAAGGCTAATTCTGCTGCTTGCTGGCTGCCTGAAATTTGGCAGTTCGAATCCCACCAGGCTCAAGGCTGCCTCAGTCTTCCATCCTTGCCAGCTGGGTAAAATGAGGACCCAGATTGTTGGGGGCAATAGGCTGACTCTATAAACCACTTAGAGAGGGCTGTAAAGCACTGTAAAGCGGTATATAAGTCTAAGTGCTATTGCTATAGAGATAGAGATGGAGATGGAAACAGAGATGGAGATAAGGATAGGGATGGGGGGAAGAGAGAGAGAGAGAGAGAGAGAGAGAGAGAGAAGAGGTGGAGCATTGATGGAAGATTCATGGTCATCTTACACAAAACAAATAGGAAAAAAAATAATTGGCAACCGCCAAAATACCTTTGCCTTTTAATTAGTGTTGACAACTGGGGCTCAAAATTCATTCTGCCTTTGTATCTGTTCTCTTTAGGTTTTTAGCAAAGTCTGTTTTTAAGCACACGTTTGACCTGCAATCTTTTCTGTCTTGCCAAACACAATGTATCTAATGAAATTGTCGCATTTTATGTTTCCTTTTCATATCCTGCTTTCAAGCCCATTACAATGAAGGTTTTTTTGTTTTGTTTTGCTAAGATACAAAATGTCTTCACGTATACTTCATTCCTCCCACTTCCCTTGTGTGTGTTTCAACTTTTTTTCCCAGTACCTTGGCTTTTTCAATATAATGGCCATTTTCATACCTTAATAAATCATACATTGAATTATTTGCCCAAATGAGTGACCCATGTTTTGCTAGCATACACTTTGAGTATTATCCATTGGAAACACTTATTCAATTTTAAGTTTTACTTGAGGGCAACCAATTTTGTTGTATACATGATGAACAATGACAATAAACACTATACTATACTAAGAGTGAGGATCAGTTCAACTTTAATCATGGAGAAAATAGCAATATCAATAGTACTTAGACTTACTGTAAAGAATAGAATGGAATGGAATGGAATGGAATGGAATGGAATGGAATGGAATGAAATAGAATATTGGAAGTAGAGTAGAGTAGAATAGAATATTGGGAGTAGAGTAGAGTAGAGTAGAGTAGAGTAGAGTAGAGTAGAATAGAATAGAATAGAATAGAATAGAATAGAATAGAATAGAATAGAATAGAATAGAATAGAATAGAATAGAATAGAATAGAACAGAACAGAACAGAACAGAATATAATTTTTTATTGGCCAAGTGTGATTGGCCACACAAGGATTTTGTCTTGGTGCATATGCTCTCAGTGTACATAAAAGAAAAGATACGAAAAGATATACAACTCCATAGTGCTTTACAGCCCTCTCTAAGTGGTTTACCTTGAGTAAACCTTGAACCGGTCAGGATCGAACTCCTGGCAATGAGCAGAG
This sequence comes from Pantherophis guttatus, assembly GCF_059756535.1. Lineage (NCBI taxonomy): Eukaryota > Metazoa > Chordata > Lepidosauria > Squamata > Colubridae > Pantherophis > Pantherophis guttatus. The sequence continues at coordinate 16,731,360 of NC_142074.1, read as the reverse complement.
ACAGCCTGCAATACTCATTCTAACCACTGCACCACCATGACTCAAAATGGAAGAAGCTGAAGGGAATTAGAGAGAAGATGCTAGGAATCTAATTGAAAATGGCCCCATATAAAACACACACATAAACACACACAAAACAGCAGCCAGATGGCAAAGTCTATTGTATAATGGCTTGAAATAGAACGTTTTATCATGAAGGGGATGTGGTGAGAAAAACTTCAATGAACCAGGGAGAGAAACTGTACATGCAGGATTTTTATAACCGGTGTTTGTGTATGTTAAGTCTGGTCTACACAGTCAGCGAAATTTAGCAGCAGAGTTTGCCAGTGGCAGAATGAATTCCTCAGATTATATTTGGTGGAAATCACAGTCTTCTGTAGCACATTAGAAGCTATTTTGTAACTAGTCAAAACACCAGTCCTTCTACTTAACACAATTTTCTTTCCTTTTGGGAAAGAAATATATATATATCTATTTGTTACCAAAGAAAGAAAAACCAAGAATGATGTGGAAGGGATGTTTGTTGTGACCCAGGCCCAAGTAAGTAGTAGTCGACGCAAACAGTTCCAAAACAAACAGACTTTATTAGAACAGCTGAGAATTAACTCATTCTCAGCATAGTCCAAACTAAATTAAAACAAATTCTTCATAACACAAATTCTTCAGTCTAATCACCAACCTTGGTATAATTAGGCAAACTGCCAAAGGCTTCTCTTGGCAAAAGTTCAGAAGCAGAAGACGCTGACCAGAGATAAGTGCAGCAAGACTATCAACGTTGTTTTCCAACAGAGAGCCCAAGAGCCATTGCTGGTCTTTTAAGCCTTATGGGAAGAGCCAATCATCTCTTGACCTTACTCTAAGAGTAGCAAAGGCCCTACTCTTTGCTTTAGCTTCTCTTGCTTTCTAGCAGCTCTTCTCATACATGCACTAGGAACTGGCTCCTCCTGTTCCTCTGCCTCTCTACTGTCAGCCTCTGGAGGCTTCGGAGTCAGCACATCACTCCCTGATGCCCTGGCCCCATCTCTGCCTCTGACACAGAGCTCTCATCCGGGCTTTCTCCAGCCTCCAGGACTGTCCCATGTTCTTCCTCAGCCTCCTCACTGTCCGACTCTGCTGCCAGCTCCGCAGGCTGCTGGCGGACCACAACAATGTTTAGCCTAGTTTGATTTTACCCAAATTTAGGGCAATCCAAAAATTGGCCAAGATCTTTGACAAAATGGATGGCTGCATCAAGTCAGGTCAAAGCTTGTTGCAGCCAACATAGAATCAAACAATTAAGAAATTGTTTAAGAGTAAAAGAGGAGGGGGAAAGGTCAGATATAAAACATATGAAAGAAAAAATATATCATCATCATCATCACCATCCAGAATCATTTGCAGTGGATAGCCATACTAAATCATAATCATAATAATGCTCCCATGTTTATATTGTTTCTTATATTATTTCACCAACTTGTACCTAAATAGCTATCTAGTATAGTTTTGGTCATCACCATATAAAAAAGATGTGGAGACTCTAGAAAGATTGCAGAGAAGAGCAACGAAGATGATTAGGGGACTGGAGGCTAAATTCTATTCTATTCTATTCTATTCTATTCTATTCTATTCTATTCTATTCTATTCTATTCTATTCTTTTTTTAAAAAAATAATAATCTTTATTTACATTTTACCATTAAAAACAAAAAGAGAACGACATAATATATAAATAACAAACAAAACATACAAAACAACACAACAAAAACCTACAAAGCTAGCATATCTATAAACAGTACCTTGATAACCTAGTACTCGGTCCTGTATATCTATATTATAATCCGGAGAAGACAGAGCATCTTACATATCTTTAAAAAAACAACTATTTGTAGATGAAGAGGGAAGAATACTAGTATTAGAGGTGGAATTACTACAGAAGAAAACTTTATTGATAGGAATTTATGCTCCAAATACTAAACACAAATCATTTTTTTCGAAGATTACGAAGAGAAATCCGAGATTTGGAATATGAGCAGGTATGCCTTCTGGGCGACTTTAATGCAATTGTTAATAGGATACAGGATTTCAAAACGGGGGAAAACAAAACAAAACAAAAAAAGAAATATAAGACAAGACAAGAAGATATTACCAATCATTTATAATGAAATAAAAGACGAACTAGGATTGGTAGACACCTGCCGTGAGCATAATCCGATAAGCAAACAATTTACTTATTATTCTCCTAGGCACACATTGTGGTCCAGGTTGGATATGATTTGGATGACACAAGAACTCAACTCTCAAGTGGCAGAGGTTAGAATTATGCCAAATGATTGGGCGGATCATAATCCAGTACTAGCCGTATTAAAGAAAGAGGGGGAAAATATTCCATTCCATTCCATTCCATTCCATTCCATTCCATTCCATTCCATTCCATTCTATTCTATTCTATTCTACTCTACTCTACTCTACTCTACTCTACTCTACGTTACGCTACGCTACCTATTCTACTCTACTCTACTCTACTCTACTCTACGTTACGCTACGCTACCTATTCTACTCTACTCTACTCTACTCTACTCTACGTTACGCTACGCTACCTATTCTACTCTACTCTACTCTACTCTACTCTACTCTACTCTACGTTACGCTATGCTACCTATTCTACTCTACTCTACTCCTGTTCTGTTCTGTTCTGTTCTATTCTAGTCCAATCCAGTCCAGTCCAGTCCATAGATATACTGTATATCACGTAGTTCTTTGAATCTTTGACAGAAGGTCAAGATCCGATGAACAGAATAAATTTTGCTGTGGAGGAAAAATCCGAAGGTGCTGAGTCGGAAACTTCTCACCTCAGCCAAAGCTCTGAATGGCTGCCAATTAATGAACACTTAATCTCTCTCTGATAAGGACAATGAGATACCAGAAGACCTTGTCTGAGTGCCAAATCTGAGAACTAAAAGACAATTAAAGAGAGCCTCTTATAAAGCAACTCAAAAAAGGACCTTTACATTAAAAAAAAAAATTACACTTTTTATTCAGGGTTTTAAATAGTTCAAATAATAGCAATTAAGAACAAAGCGTATATATTTCATTCTAAATTTGTAGAAGTGATAAAGCTTTTTAAAAAGCTAACTATGCAAACTAAAAAGAAGAAAGCTATAGTAATACAGTTACTTTTTAATAAACCAGGGATAATAAACAAACCCATAACGGAAAGGAATATTTGAACTCAGCCAGTATGTCATCGCTGACTGGATGAGTTCACACGACATGCCAATATGTAATCCCAGATTAAACAGTTGCTACATTCATCTATCTATAAAAAGTGTGAACACATTTTACTCTAACACAATGGCCTGGATCTACCAACCCGCTGAAACAATGGCTGAGTTCCAACGGGACATTGCTCCAAAAATCACTTAACCCTGTTTTAGTCTAGCCTAGTGTGTTACATGTCTCCAATAAGCAGAATAGTAAATTATGTCCCCAGATCACATTCTTAATTCTTTTCAGATATAGTCTCCTCTCTGTGAATTGTATTTATGAGAGTGGGAGAAGCTAGACCAAACTTACTGGCCTCATCTCCTTCATTATCTCTCCAGAAGAGCCATTTATCGCCATCCTTTGATCTGTATTTCTCATACATATGTTTGGGTGTTGATCAGGTTGAATAACCTTTTAGGGCAGATCTAGCCTGCAGGTCCATCCTGGAAAATGTAAAGGGCCAGCCCACGTGGCTTCAGCCCGGTCTATCCAATGTGAAAAGGAAACATGCCAGCAGATTGGGGACTGGTGTCAAACTGGCCACGCCCACCCAGTCAGCCACGCCCACCCAGTCAGCCATGCCTACCCAGTCAGCCACGCCCAGTGAGTGTCGTCAAGCTGACCGCACCCACCCAATTGGCCATTCCTGCCTGACCCCCCAAGGTCAACCACAGCCCTGATGCAGCCCTCAATGAAATAGAGTTTGACACCCCTGTTTTAAAACTATAGGCTGGGATTAATATTTTTGAATATTGAATGTATTTTGAATAGCATAAGGATGAGAAATGGATCAAAGCCAGGGATGAAATCCAGCAGCGGAAATTTTGAGTAGTTCGGTAGCGGAAATTTTGAGTAGTTCGGAGAACCAGCAAATACCACCTCTGGTTGGCCCCAGAGTAGGGTGGGAATGGAGATATTGCAATATCCTTCCCCCAGGAGTGGGGAGGAATGGGAATTTTGCAGTATCCTTCCCTTGCCATGCCCACCAAGGCAAGCAATGCCCACCAAGCCACGCCCAGAGAACCGGTAGTAAAAAAAAATTGGATTTCACCACTGGTCAAAGCAATGGGTAGAGATGAAATGTTCTGCTTTTTCTCGCCTGGATTTTGGTGAGATGCTGCGTTCAAAAGTATTTCTATGTTAGAGCATTACTTGCTTATTTTATTTTCTGACTCTATCAGCCAACAACAAGAAGCCGTACAACGAAGCTTGGGCAGTTGTGGTCAGTTGTGGTTGTGAGAGAAAAGCTGAGCTTGCATGGCTCCCTGCAGCTCTGAGGCCTTAGAATAGGTGGAAAATAAACAATCCCATTATTTTTATATACTTACTGCATTATGCTTCCTGTATCTAAGCAGCGATCCTTGAAAAGTGATTGGAACAAACATGTACCATACTAATGTGTATGTTTTAGTAAACAAATCTGGAATTCATCACACTGCATTGTTGTCAGCAACCACCACAACATCAACAGCAAAACACCCGGAGTTGTTTACTATTCCTGCCAGCTTTTCACAAAACCCAGGACTATAATGAGAATGTCACAAACCCAGGTTGTCAGTTCTTAGCAAGGCTTCTGAGAGCGTTTCAAATTGACGGGGTGGTTGAAGGCCAGAAATAAAACAAATAAAAATAAATGGCGAGGTTTTCCCCACAGTAAAATGGATCGCAGGCCCACCTTTTATATTTGCTTTAAAAATAACATTTCCTTGTCATCTTGCAAGGATGACAGTTGTGAATGAACGTAGACAAAGCAGTTAAGAAAGCAAACCGGAGAGTTCTTGGTATGGATTCCATTTCTCTGCCATTCTGTATTATCTGAGGGACTGTTATTATGGCCCGCCAGCGGCCAGCGGAGCTGGTGGCAGATTCTGACAGTGAGGAGGTTGGGGAGGAACATGGGCCAGTCCTGGAGTCTGGGGAAGGCTCTGATGAGGGTACTGTGTCGGAGGCAGAGATGGAGCCAGGGCTGTCTGACAGTTGTCAGCTGCCTTCTGAGACATCAGTGAGGCAGAAGAACAGCTGGAGCCTGTTCCCAGTGTGTGCATGCACAGAGTTGCCAGACGAAGGGAACAGCTAAAGAACAAGGGTCGACTTGGGAGTAAAGCCACAGGTGGACGGTGAATGGCCCCTCCCAGAGGGAATAAAAGAGGAGCGAAAGGGGAGGGGAGTTTGCAGGAGACAATTAGTTCACTTAATTGGTTCATGACTCTCCAAGACTCCTTGCCAAGTTTTGAAGATATCGGCCTGGCAGCTTTCCAAGCCGGATAAGATCTGTGACTGTAACTTCTCCCTTGAAAGACTTTGCTGGATGTGAATGAGAGGAATTCACAATAACTTAATAAAAAGGGTTTTTTTTGTCGGGACAAGGAGTCTGCTTCATGCTCTTGGGAAGCCTAGGTCAGAACAATCATCTCTTGCCGGTCACATCTACCTGACCCATCAGAACAGGGAGGTAGGGATTGCTGCGGGTCCCATCCCCGAGGGAGATTTACCTGGTGGGACCCAGAAGAAGAGCCTTCCTCGTGGTGGCTCCCTCTCTCTGGAACATCATCCCCCACCCCCCGAGATTAGAATGGTGCCCACTCTAGCACTCTTCCAGAAGATGCCGAAGACCTGGTTCTGCCAGCCGGCTTGGGGAACCCAGAGTGGGATGGAGCCCATTAAATGGCTCCTGTGATGTGCTGTTGCCGGGATGGAGGTTATATTATTGTATTAATTTATTATTTGATTATTTTCTTCTATTTTATTTTTTATATATGATGTTTTTATATTCCTGTAAGCCACTTTGAATCACCATGGGCGAATAAGTGGCAATATAAATTCAATAAATAAATACATAAATAATTTCCTGACAGTGAGAACAATCAACCAGTGGAACAGCTTGCCTTCAGAAGTTGTGGGTGCTCCATCATTGGAAGTTTTTAAGAAAAGATTGGAGTCATTTGTCCAGAATGGTATAAGATCCCCTGCTTGAGCACAGGGTTGGAATTCTCTCCTCTCCTCTCCTCTCCTCTCCTCTCCTCTCCTCTCCTCTCCTCTCCTCTCCTCTCCTCTCTCCTCCCTACTTCTCTTCCCACCCTTTCTTCTCTTTTCTTCTCTCCTCTCCTCTCCTCTCCTCCCTCCCCTCACTTCCTCTCTTCTCTTCCCACCCTTTCTCCTCTCCTCTTCTTTCCCCCTCCCCTCTCCTCTTCCCTCTCCTCTTCCCACCCTTTCTCCTCTCCTCTCCTCCCCTCTCCTCTTCCTCCCCTTTCTCTCTCCTCTTCTCTCCTCTCCTCCCTCCCCTCCCCTCTCCTCTCCTCTCCCCTCCCCTCCCCACTTCTCTTCCCAACCTTTCTCCTCTCCTCTTCTCTCCTCTCCTCCCTCTCCTCCTCTCTCCTCTCTCCTCTCCTCTTCCCACCCTTTTTCCTCTCCTCTCCTCTCCTCTCCTCCATTTCCGTTTCTGTTTCCATTTCCATTTCCATTCCATTCCATTCCAAATTCTGTTATTCTCTCTCCCTCCCTTCCTCCCTCTGTCTCTCTCTGTGTGTGTGTAAATATATATATGGGTGTATGAGTGTATATATGCACACACACACACACACATGTACCCACACAAACATGCATATACACCCATGTCTGAAGCGTTCTTAAAACGCTTCATCAGATTCATCTTTGGAATCTGGCAAACTTTGTCAGATTCATCTTTGGAACAACTTTCTGGATAAAGGCATTTCCAGCCACAACGAGGCTGCATCTGAATTAATTATGCATTCATAAAGAAGTTTCTTTGACAACTTTTGGACTTAGCAAGGAAGGTGGGGAGCTGGAGAATCTGTGCCAAGCAAAAAAAAAAAAATTCTTTTCAATCAGAGAAAATTTGACAAACCCAACACAGGAGTGAGTGATGTATCACCTATCAAACTATGGGTTCATTGAGCAAAACTATCAGACCATCGATAAAAGTCGATAAGAGTGTATGGTGGTTATTTGTAATTTATTTTCTCCTTCCAGACAAAAGTTTTGAGATCACATAAGGATGCTTTTGTTTTTTCTTTGCTTTTTTTTTCTTTTTATATTAATAATCTATCGTTTGCAGACACTTAAATGAATTCAGTTATTTGAATCCGCTTCATCAGAATGACAAGCATATCAAGGTCTAAGAAGTCAGTGCCTGCTTGCTTAAATGAGCTGGTGATAGGAAATGCCAGATTGCTGCTGATTGTGATATTTAATATTGCACCAAAAATGTGTCCTTCAATTTCACTGCAGAAACAGACGCAGTAGCGACGGTTCAAAACTGGCCTTGAAAACATGTAGAGCTCTTTATAGTATTGGGGGGGGGGGGAAGAAGAGAAGGAAGAAAGGCAATAGATACTCAGGCCAACTACATTTATGTACAGCTTTGAGAAGGCCATAGAATCTAAACCAGGGGTCAGCAAACGGCGACTCTGGAGCCGCATGTGGCTCTTTCACCCCTCTGCTGTGGCTCCCTGTCACCCAAAATATGCATCACAACGACACGTGCGACACCTGCCGGCACGTGATTTATTGAGCTTTTCAACCCCCGGTAGGCCAACCATGAATAAATCCAAGAAAAGAAAAGTTTCAGAAGAAAACAGAATGTTTAATTCAACTACATATGCTAGTTTTGTGGCCGCTCAAGAAATAGTCAGGCATGGGAAGGGTTTTGTGGCTCCCGGTGTTTTCTTTTCTGTGGGAAACAGGTCCAAATTGTTCTTTTGAGTGTTTAAGGTTGCAGACCCCTGATCTAAACCATTGGAAGTTGCTAATGGGTACCAGATGTCAACTGCTGAGTGGAGATCTACTTCTTTGGTGGAATATGGGATCACCACTGGACACTGAAAAACTTCTGGAAATCTACTTCCTTGGTGGCATCTGAGATTATCACTGGACACTGAAATTTCAAATCTAGTTTTGAAGGACCAGGTTGAAGACAGAAAGAGCACAGCTAAATTACCTCTCTGTAATCTAAAAAAAATCTATCTATTATCCATCCTTCGTCTGCCTCTCTATCTGTCTCTGTCTGTCTGTCTGTCTATCTATCTACCTATCTACCTACCTACCTACCTATCATCTCTCTCTTATCTTCTCTCTCATCTCTCTCTCTCTATTCAGTATCTATGTATCATGTATCATCCTCATCTACTGTCTCTTCTTTCTCTTTTTCCCTTGTTCTCTCTCTCTCTTTTTCTCTTGTTCTTTCTCGCTGTCCAACTATATCACAAGCTATTAAAATGACATCATTATGATTCCATTTTTAAATAGTGAATTACACTGAGACAATACAGAATGATTTATTTTTCAGTTAATCAAATGAAAAAAAGGAGAGAATTCAAAGGACAGCATTTTCAGATCATATTCCCAAAATTAATCCAAAAATAAAACCAAGGGGGTAACTTTAGACCTCTCTATATGGCATAATGAAGTCAACCCAAAAACGATATTGCTCTGCACGGACTAAAGTATTCCACTGTTGGATAAAGACAGCAAACAGCCATATGTCCCCTACTTCCAATGGAAAAAGAGTTCCATAAGAAATACACAAATGTGTCTTCGATCTTTCTTTCTTTCTTTCTTTTTTTGTTACATAGATGAAAAACAGTTTTGATGTGAAATGGCCTGCAGGTTTGAGCTTCTGGTTATTGATGGGATTATAAAATCAATGACTTTCTTTCCAAAGGACTTGCTAGCACATGTATACTTTGGTTCTCACAGACGGTCTTTGATGAAAGCGAGGGAAGGTATTTGAGAATATGTGGCAAGTCAATCTCTTTATTAATCTGAGGAGGAAAAAAAATAGGCAAGCTGAATGCAGAGATAACTATTAGACAGGGAAGCAAATGCAGCATTTATGCAACATCTTTCCATCAGTTCTGGATTTAATGTGCAAAATATTTAACCCTGAATAAAAATAGAAATGAGGCCCCGGCTCCTATTTATTGCCTCTTTAATACATAATATTGAGAAGCTAAACTCCTAACGTATAATCATAACAATTTATCATTTGGCAGCATTTGTGTGATTTTTAAATAATTTAATTCACTCAAGTTTCATGATGAAGACCCCATGAAGAAAGCTGATGAGAAAAGATCTTGAGGGCAACCAAGGCCGAGATCAGAAACTTTTTCCTCAGTTCTTCTTCAGTTTGAAGAGATACACTAATCTTTGGACATTTGTTGTCACTGTTTTTTCCCCCAAAGGAAATTTGGTGGAACTCTTGGTTGAAAGAGAGAATTTGGTGTAGTGCGTGGGTGTCAAACTCGCCACATCATGTTACCATCAGGTGACGTTTCACAACATTTTTCCATTGGCAGAGCTGAGGTGGGCGTGGCCTGCGCATGATGCATCCAGCCTGTGGGTTGCCAGTTTGACATCCCTGGTGTAGTGCAGAGGTGGGTTTCAGCCGGTTCTGACCAGTTCTTGCGAACCGGTAGTGGAAATTTTGAGTAGTTTGGAGAACCGATAAATACCACTTCTGCCTGGCCCCGCCCCCAATCTATTCTCTGCCTCCCAGTCTCCCAGCTGATCGGCTAGAAGGAAAAAAATCAGGGCTTGCTTTTCAGCCAGGAGATTGCTTGGCAAAGAAGAAAAAAAAGAAAAAGAAAAAAAACAAGACGCAGTCGCTTTAAATTGACAAGCCAAGAAGCAGCTGCTGGAAGGAGGTTTTTACTTGCAGAAGCGAAGTGACATTCAGCAGTTCCTTTCTGGGTCAGCTGAACAACAAACTGGATAAGAGGAGGGATTCTTATATGTATCTATGTTTTTGAAGTTTTGGGGTTTGTGCAACATGGGCTTTGTGTTTCTAAAAAGGTTGGGGCGATTTCCATTGTGAAATATCCTGTCTTGAATGAGTTTTCTGCCTGCTTGTAAATGGAGCCGAACTTCTGGCTTCCACTTTCTATTATCTCTAAGCACCGGTAGCTGTTTTCTTCTTACAAAGCTTCCTTTATGCAGCTGGCAGGAATGTGGAATGAGCCTCAGGCAGGTTCCTTTGTTACCAGCTTGATTTTTCCTTGCTTTTCTGGGAGCCTTTTCTTATGAGTAATATTTTATTTGGGGAAATGAAGAGGGGGGAGTTTGATTCCTTCCCAGAGCAGGTTGATGGAGTGGGGAGGGAATGGGGATTTTGCAGTATCCTTCCCCTGTCACAGCCACAAAGCCACACCATGCCCACCAAGCCACACCACAGAATCAGTAGTAAAAATTTTTGAAACCCACCACTGGTGTAGTGGTTCAGGTGCTAGCTTAGAAACCAGAAGACCAGAGTCTCTATTCTATTGGGAATAAATAGAGGACTTGCTTTTTATGATCCTGTAATCTCTTGCTTTGGGGTGGGTGGGTGGGGGACAACTGAATGAAGCTGAGAATTTACTGGCCGGATGCCCTTCCTGATGCCTATGTGGAGTTCACAGCAGATATTTTCTCTTTGTGCCCTGATAGAGAAATATCTGTTACTGCCTAGGATTGAACTCTCAACCTTCCAAGTGAGAGGCGAACATCTTCACCTCTAGGCCACCATGCCGCTCTGAAAATAAATAGAGGAATATATTCCTCTAAATAGATTTCACTTCCATCAAAGGGACTATGAATGTTAGAGAAAAACATAAGAAATGTTGGCACCACACTAATTTAGTGTTTTGCTTTCTGTAACCAAGATTAAAAATAGCTTGTAAATCACTATTTATGATATTCTGGTCTTTTAAAGATCCTATAGGGAGCTATAAATATGGAACAGAGTTGCAAGGAAAACCATTTTTGTAAATGGGTTCCTTTGCCTAAGGAAAACCTTTTTTTTTTTTTTTTTGCAATTTTAATCATCACCACTTAACTGTATACGTTACTCATACGGGTGCAGGGAAATGAACAAGGAGAGATATTACATATTACGATCCCTGCAAACTTTCAATATGAAGATGGAGCTCTTATTTGTTTTTTCCGGAATGCCGGGGAGTCAATGTAAGGGGTAAACAATCCATAAAAGAAATTGTTGTGTAGAAATCACAATAAATATTGCTGAATATCAAATGCATTATATCTGGGGCTTTCAGTATGATGTGGAGTCTGATGATTTTTTTTTACTTTATACAGGCAGTCTTTTCAAAGTTCCAATGACACTGAAAAAAGTGACTTATGACCATTTTCCACACTTATGACCATTGCAGCACCCCCACGGTCACCTGATTTACATTCGGACAAAGACAACTGACTCACAATTTGTGACGGTCGCAGTGTCCCGGAGTCATGTGATTCCATTTTGCGACTTTCTGACCGGCAAAGACAAAGGGGAAATCAGATTCACTTAACAACCAGGTTACTGACTTAACAGCGGCAATGATTCCCTTAAGAACTGTGGCAAGAAAAGTCACTTAAGAAAATTTCTCATTTAGCAACAGAGATTTTGGGCTCCATTATGGTCGCAAGTTGAGGACTACCTGTAGTCTCTGACATCATGGGTTGGAGAGATGGTAAGGAGAGGCACTAATAGTTCATCGATTGTCTAACCATTTCTGGCCTTTTTAATGATTCAAGATGTTTTTTAAAAAAATAAGAGAAGATTAATTGAAATGCATGTTTGATCACTCATGAAGGATTCTAGTAGATTTGAGAGAGAGAGTTTCCATGTCTGCTGTAGAATAACAGAGTTGGACGAGACCTTGTAGGTCATCTAGTCCAAACGCATACCCAAGCAGGAGATGCTACACCATTTCTGACAGATGGCAGCCCATTCTCTTCTTGAAAGCCTCCAGTGATGAAGCTCCCACAACTTCTGAAGGCAACCTATGTTCCATTGGTTTGTTGCTCTCATGGTCAGAAAATTTCTCCTTATGTCTAAGTTGAATCTCTCCTTGGTCAGTTTCCATCCATTATTCCTTGTCTGGCCTTAATGTGCTTTGGAAAATAGCTTGATCCCCTCCTTTCTGTGGCAGCCCCTCAAATACTGGAAGACTGCTATCATGTCTCCCCTGGTCCTTCTCTTCACTAGACTAGCCATGCCCAGTTCCTGCAACCCTTCATGTTTCTCTCATTGCTCCAACATGGAACAGCTGTGGTCCTTAACCTTGGCAACTTAAAAATGCATGGACTTCAACTCTTCAAATTCCCCAACCCAGCGGTTCTGCTTTTTATATACTTTTTAAAAATCTGAATTGCTTTTATATTTATCTTTTTGCTCTTTACAAGCTGCCCAGCATCACCTTACTGAGGAGATCGGTTGCATGTAAATTTAATAAATAAATATTATTTTTTAAAAAAAAAATCAAGGAGGTAATTGTGTGCCTAGACAACTACATGGATGTGTGATAAGGTCACCAGGAATCAAGTTTGATTTTCTTTCATTGTTCATAGTGTGCTTCCTCTTTTAATTGTGATTCAAAGAATTCTCTGCTGAACGGGGCAGCTTTCTATTGAGTTTCTGTCAATCCGAATGTTCATATTATTTTATTTTATTTTTTTTGGATCCAAAACTAATGGGTGAATATCTCTTCCACCACTCTGTTTCACATAGCTCGTTTGAAATAAGATGTTCTATAACTTTTGCTATTTATTCCACTGGGTCCTGAAGGAGTTTGTTCATCCCTCGCCAAGCCTTTGATCTAGAAGAAGGAAATTTCCCGAAAATTAATTCCATGGATTCCAATGAAAATTAGCATACCATAGCTCTCCCCAAACTTCTTCTCGCCCCTCCTTTCTCTCTCTCTCTCTCTCTCTCTCTCTCTCTCTCTCTCTCTCTCTCTCTCTCTCTCTCTCTCTCTCTCTCTCTCTCTCTCTCTCATGATCTAATGGTTAGAGACTGAGGAACAAATGAACACGATTAATGTGCATTCCAATGTTATGCACGCATCCTTGGAATCAGAAGTCTGTTCGGTGAGATTTATTTATTTTTGGGGGGTATTCATCACATTGGTATTCCGCCGCAATCACAGAAGGCTTTATGGCTCGGCCGTAAAAACACATTCAAGTAAATTTCTTAATTTCTTTTCCCAAAACAATATATGGCATCCATTCCTCAAGGCCACCCCTCATCCTCAAAGTAAAGCTCTATTTTCAACTTTTTCCCCCCTGAAAAGCTGATAATGTTGGAGACAGATGGATAGGCAGATTTATTTTTTCGAGTAGAGAGGACTGCAGTATTAGTATAATGCTTAATAATAAAAAAAAATCGGATGGCAGTTGTTGACACTCGATTAGTCTCTTTTAATTTGCGGAAGGCAGGACTGTCCTTAATGATGGTTCAGATCTCCCATCGATTTGGAATATGCCCTCCTTGCCTGTTAACTGGGGTTAAGTAATGATACCATGAACTGATGCTAAAAATATGCCCGCAACGTTTACATTCATATATATGCATATAGTTATTCAAGATGAAGCAAACTACTCCTGACAATTAAATTATGCAGCTATTATCTATTGTCTAATATGCATATTCATTTTGGAAGGAGGCTCAAATGTGGAGCTTTAGAAATCTTAAAATGCTACTCTTTGAGGATGGAAAAATGTTTTATTTAAACCAGCGTCTTCTTGGTGGTCTCAAATGTACACTTCTAAAGTTCAGAGTTTGCAATTCGACTGTCTCACTTTTGTGGACAAACAAGAGCATTTTCACACTGGCTTCTTGATCTATGGCTCTGTTTATCAAGCTTTGTCAAGCTTTGGGTTATTCAATGATTAGTGTGTTGACCACAGTTAAACAGTAATATGTGTTTCCATAATTTCCTCTCCTTCTCCTTCTCCTTCTCCTTCTCCTTCTCCTTCTCCTTCTCCTTCTCCTTCTCCTTCATCTTCCTTCCTTCCTTCCTTCTTTTCTTCCACTCTCCCTTCTTTCTCATTAGGACCCTTCCTCCCTTCCCCTCCTTCCTTCCTCCACCTCACCTTCCTTCCTTCCTCTCTCCTTCTTTCTTTCCTTCCTTCCTTCCTTCCTTCCTTCCTTCCTTCCTTCCTTCCTTCCTTCCTTCCTCTCTCCCTTCTTTCTCATTAAGACCCTTCTTCCCTTCCTTCCTCCTCCTCCCCTTCCTTCCTTCCTTCCCCCTTCCTTCCTCCCCTACCCACCCTCCCTTCCTTCTCTCCCTCTCTTCTCATTAAGACCCTCCCTCCCTCCCTCCTTCCTTCCTTCTTTTTCTGAATTGAAATGTGTCAAAAGGAATAATGTCAAGAAAGGAAAATACTACCCGATATTAAATTTTAACTGATTCTAGTTAAGGTGGTTTCATGAACATAAATGAAAAATATCAGCCCCATCTCATAATTTCAAATAGTACACTATAGCTGAGCAGGACACTTCTGGAGGTGGATAGCAACCAATCATTTTGTTACTTCTCAGAAGTGTTCCATGAAGACAACTAAGGTTTGTTTAGACAAGCAACCATGATAGGAACAGCTACATAATGGAAAAACACTTCCTTTGTGTATAAAGAATCCCAGTGGAATTCTCAAGATCTTTAGGTAAAACTGGGAAATTTTCTACCCTAAAATCTCTGGCGATTGAGATCTTATGAGGCAGATTCTCATGTAACTTTTTTCCCTCCGTGATGGAAAAGGGGGGAAAAAAACCCCCGACCTTGTAAGGCAATTTAATAACTTATAAATTATAGGTTTAATGGACTGTGTATCTAACACCACTCATGACTTATAACCACTTTAGGAGTTTTCTATTTATTCAAGAGGGATTAAAATCAAACAGGCTAAAAGTCTGTTTTATAGATGGTGGTGATAGAAATTTTATTTATTTATTGCTTCGTTTGGGCTACTTGTACGAAGCCGGCTTAGGTTTAATCCAAGCTCTGTTCAGGTAGCTATATAAATTGAATAATAAATAAATAAATAAATATTGATTTTTTTTAAAAAAAAAATTCTGACACTTTAATACTTTCAAATAGGTATGGAAAAAAGGGAAGGAAGATGAATATATATCTGCTTGTCTGTTCCTTTCAGGCTGTTGAACCATCATATTTTACTTTTCTGAGTAGCTCCTTTTCTGGTCACTGGTAAAAGGCAACAAACTTTAGATACTGACGTTGGATTAATCTAGCCTCCTAAAACTTAATTTTCAACTGCTTTCCATTTTAAACGGTTACAGGTTCCAAAGTCCCTGTACACAGCTGACCCCAAAATTGAAACAAGACAGTTGTTAAGTGAGTTTTGTCCCATTTTACCACCTTCCTTGCCATCGTGATTAAGTAGAATCACAGTGCTTGCTAAATTAGTAATGCGATTATTAAGGGAATCTGGCTTTCCCGTTGACTTCGCTTGTCAGGACTTCGCAAAAGGTGATCACATGACCCAGAGACACTGCCAGCATCATAAATATGAGTATTGTGGCCTGTCGACCTTCCAGCACCCGAATCAGAGAAGGAGGAGGCGTGGGAGTCAGAGTCAGCCTCAAGGCAACCTGAGAGCTCCGAGGGAGAAGAGGGAATAGAGCTGGCAGAGAGAGAGAGAGAGAGAGGGAGGGAGGGAGGGAGAGGGAGAGGGAGAGGGAGAGGGAGAGGGAGGCAGAGCCTGGGCCATCCGTCAGCCCTCAGATGGAGAATCAACAGCCTTCAGGTGTGGAGGTGGCTGATGAGGAAGAGGAGGAACAGCTGGGTCCTCCTCGGTTGCGCAGAAGGCAGAGGAGAGGTGAGCAGTGGAAATACATGGGCTGATCCTTGGGACGGAAGAGCCACCGTTGCTAGCGAGGCCCCACCCTAGGTCTGGGGATAAAAGGCAGGGGACGGAGATGATTAGGTGTGGCAGACAGGAAGGACTTTTTAGCCTGCGAGATAAACTTTTTGCCGGGGCTGCCGGTACTCCTAATAAAGAAATCTTTTGAGTTCACATCAGAGGGTTTGTGATGTTTGGGGAACCTGGGTTAGGACAACGAATCAGCTGGCAAGCTTCTGGTTTTTGATCCCATGGATTGCTGCAACAGTCACAAGTGACCATCGTCATAAGTCATTTTTTTCAGTGCCATTGTAACTGGTTACTATGGTCACTGAATGAACTACTATAAGTCCAGGACTACCTGTAATGTGTCATCAGCCAGGGAAACAATGTCTTCTCTCTGAAGAAAAAAAAAATCTATTGAATCTGCAGCTGGCAAGATAGGGAGAGAAGGTGCATTTTAGGGAAGGCAGTGCAATTCCCCCCCCCAAATGTTCTTGCAATATGTAATTTGATGACCAAAGGCTGTAGAACCCTTTTCAATCCCTGCCACTCAATAGCTTCCCTGAAGGTTAGAGTTTAAGTTGAATAAAAACCAGGTTAAAAATAGGAGTGATTTTCTCTTCCATCTGATGGTCTCTTCTTGAATGCTGATAGTAACGCCCATCAGCAGGCTACAGAAGGACTAACGCTTGAAAAATTAAGGAGCCTTCTTCTATTAGTCCAGTTACTTTCAAAATGTCTTCGACTAACTAACTGGACTTCGGGGGGAGTAAAATCCATCTATTGTACATGTGATGGCTGAACCCCGGAATCTCTGTTCCACATTACATTCGTATGTCCCCACTACCGAGACATAAGATCAAGATTCATTTCTCCTGTTTCCCAGAGATTCCCTGGTTCACCTGATCTGTTCAGCCTTTATTTCCTACTCCAGGACACAGACCCCAATATAACTCCAAAGGTGGCAAAAATTTTTGCTGCAGTCGTGGCTGAAAAAAAAACGAGGGAAGAGACGGGTAACCCCTACGGGAGAGGATCACTAGTATTGACAGTATGGATTGTATCTGAGGCAGTAGATGGTGTACTGTCACATGATCTATCTATATTTGTAAAATATACTCCTCTCCTATGTGTATTTTAATTTGGTCTCTGACCGCAATAAAAAGCTTACTTACTAACTGGAGTAAATGACTCATATTTCCATGTAACGTGTATCTCGACTCCCCGAGGAGGATTAATCCCTCTTCAAAGCACAAATGACCTTCTTTTGGGGAGAAACGTTGCATAATGACATTCCTTCTCTCCAGCTATTATATTCTTCAGACCAAAACAATTGATCTTGGGGTTCATTTTCTTCTCCCTTAGCAATGCTGGGCCTTTGGCAGGAAGGGACGAGAGCGGTGCAGATGAATTGCCAGAATGCATGAGGTTGCATAAGGAGAAGTGGAGAGAGGAAAGAGTGGAACAGTTAACCCTGAAGGGGCTGGGTTAGCGGTGACAGTTCCCTGCCTTGCTTTGTGAGTAAAATGCTCAGGATAAATGATCTGGTAGGAGGTTATTTTTTCTCCTCTTTCGTAATTTAAATTAAGAGGATTAAATAAAAAATGTGTTTCTGCTTGACTTCAAAATGCACGGATTCTGTCTCTTAGATTAGATTAGATTAGAATTCTTTATTGGCCAAGTGTGATTGGACACACAAGGAATCTATCTTTGGTGCATATGCGCTCAGTGTACATAAAAAGAGAAGATACATTCGTCAAGAATCATAAGGTACAACACTTAATGATAGTCATAGGATACAAAGCAATTGAATCATACTAGGAAACAATCAATATAAATCGTAAGGATACCAGCAACAAAGTTACAGTCATGCAGTCATAAGTGAGAGGAGATAGGTGATAGGAACGATGAGAAGATTAATAGTAATAGTGAATAGTTTGACTGGGGAATCCTGGGAGGGGTGGGGTGGATGGGGTGGGGCCAGCCAGGAGTGGGATTTGGGGGGTTCTCCAACTGCACAGAATCTTAGCTAGAGGTTCTCCCGAACCCCTGTGAAACCCCAGCAGCCCACCCCTGCTTTTCTATCAGACCAAACAAGTTTGCCCAGAAAAAAAAATCACAAAAGAATAATTTAGCGTAGCACTAATCTTTAGCAAAGATTTTTTCCCTGGCTCATCTTTTTCACTAAAGAATCTTCTATGCTTGCTGTAATTATTTGCAATGGCATCCATTTTTTCTTTCATTTTCTTTTCTAAAGCCAATTTAGTTATGACCAAGAGGAATGAGGATGTTACATTTGTCACCACTTCCAGGCTAGGTGAAGGAGAGAGTGGGTTTCTCCTACCACTTCTTTCTAGCTGAAGAAGATCTGATTCAACTGGAAGACCGATGTTGGAACAACGAGGTCAAACAGGATTATGGGTTGTTTAATACTAATATAAATGATGAACTCTGAAGTTGTAAAGTTGTAAGCATGGCTAGCAGCAATTCCAAGAGCACAGGAGATAAATGCTACGGCAAATCTAGATAGCTCACTAAAAAGCAGAGACATCACCCTGCCAACAAAAGTGTGTATAGTCAGGGCTATGATTTTCCCAGTTGCAATGTATGGCTATGAAAGTTGGACCATAAGGAAGGCTGAGTGTCAAAAGAATGGAGGCCTTTGAACTATGTGCTGGAGAAGACTCCTGCAAGTCCCTTGAACTGCAAGGTGATCCAATGGTCAGTCCTAGAGGAGATCAACCCTGACTCCTCTTTAGAAGGCCAGATCCTGAAGATGAAACTCAAATACTTTGGCCACTTAATGAGAAGAAAGGACTGACTGAAGAAGAGCCTAATGCTGGGAAAGACTGAGGGCAAAAGAAGAAGGGGATGGCAGAGAATGAGGTGGTTGGATGGAGTCACTGAAGCAGCCAGAGTGAGCTTAAATGGTCTCTGGGGGATAGTAGAGGACAGGAAGGCCTGGAGGAATGTTGTCCATGGGGTTGCAATGGGTTGGACATGACTTCACAATAACAAAGAGATAAAAGATTATATATTTAAATATGATTATAAAGAGTGTTCAAAATGCATTAAAATATGAGTGAAAACCTTCTGATCTTGGGCAACCAGCTTCACCTCTTAAATGAAATAATTCTCCCAACAGGCAGGAATTCCGTTTCTTACTTGCCTAACCTCACCCCTTACTGGTGGAGATATACAAGCCCTCTATTTATCGCAGCAACCAGACTGTGTCATAGCAAATGTAAAGGCAGCATTATATCCAGCAGGTGACATTCTGATATTGTCTGCTTCTCGAGAGCCCTGAATGATTTGAATGTTATCATGATATACAGAACCCCAAGGAGAACATTGTCTGCTGTGGTATAATGCGTTTAAAATAGATGTTTTATAGAGCCAGTTGAATTATTCATTTTAAATATTAAAAAAAAAAAAAAATGGGCAGATTTAGACCTTGCCATTCTGTCGGGTGAAATGCTCATGAATTAGTTTCAAACTGCCTAGAGTATCTGCAGTGTTGATTGGTGCTTATGAAAATTAGATTTCACCTATGGCTTTTATGGATGGCTGATGGTTGCTTACCCGTGAGCATTTCAACTGACATCGAGAGTGAATTATGCTACTTTTCTTCTCTCTCACTCTCTTCCCCCCTACCCCGCTTCGTTCTAAATGTGTAGAACTTTAGAAGTAACAGGGACATCAACACAAGAATGAATAATCTGCTTTGCATTAAAGTTTTGAAGCCTGACTATCATGGAGAAGTATTTGCCGTATGATTTTATAATTGAAGCCAAAAATCTAGCTTTCAAAGCAGAAAGTATTTCAAAATTTGTTGGAATTTTCTTGGCAGGATGTTCAGTGCTGAGCAGTAGGTTGAATCAATGCTGCTGACTTCAGAAGATCCTGCTTGTCCATGCATCCATCCACGCACTTCACCCATGAAGAACAGTTGCAGGAACTGGGCATGGCTGGTCTAGTGAAGAGAAGGACCAAGGGAGACAGGATAGCAGTTTTCCAATATTTGAGGGGCTGCCACAGAGAGGAGGGGGGGTCAGGCTATTTTCCAAGGCACCTGAAGGCCAGACAAGGAATAATGGATGGAAACTGATCAAGGAGAGATTCAACCTAGAAATAAGGAGAAATTTTCTGACAGTGAGAATCATCAACCCATGGAACAGAAGTTGTGGGAGCTTAATCACTGAAGGCTTTCAAGAAGAGATTGGACTGGCATTTGTCAGAAATTGTGTAGGATCTTCTGCTTGGGTGCATGGTTGGACTAGATGACCTACAAGGTCCCTTCCAACTCTGTTAATCTGTAATCCATCCATCCATCCATCCATCCATCCATTCACACTGTTCTTTTATATTAGTATTTAATTTTAAAAATGCTTTCTTCAATCTTTCAAACATGAGGAACATGTTTCAAAGAGTTAGAAAAATGGAGACGCTTCCTGCCTGGAGCAGACCACAACACATTGGCATCGGAGTTGGTTGTGTTTTCCATTGATTCATGCCCTAGTCACCAACATATTGGGCTGCTGTAATGCGTTCTACATAGAGTTGCCTTTGAGGGGGTATCCCAGAACCTTCAACTGGTGCAGAAAACAGTAGCATAAGCATTTGTGCGTGCTCCTGGAAGAGCACATATCACATCTCTGCTCCATGAGCTGCATTGGCTGCCAGTTGGCTTCCAGTCCTGGTTTTAACTTTGAAAGCTCTTCATGGTTATGTAATCAAAAGCATCCCATCTCCCCAATTATATCTGCCAATCCCATAGATCTGGCACAGAAGGCATACTATGAGTCCTGTGAACTATCAGCGTTCCAAGTAATACACCCATAGCAAGCAAAACTCCGAATCAGGTGGATTCCTCAAAGAATAGCTTTATTGAATATATCATACTGGCACAGATCTGGTGAAAATCGACTCTGAAGGTTCTCACAGTTGTCACCTAATTAAAAGTAAAAGTTTTCCCCCAACCCCAAACAATGGTCCAATCAAAATGGTGTCTGGTTGCCTGGTGACCTCACTCCTCCTTCCTCAGGCCAGGTATGAGGATGTCCTTGGTTCCCAAGACAAAGAATTTTATTTTGGCTACAAAACCCCAGCTATCTCTAATCCCCCCCTCGCTATCTCTCAGCTCCAGTATGGCAACACTGAAGCTCCAAGATGGCTTCAGTCAGGTCAGCTTCAATCAGGGGTGAAATTCAGCAGGTTCTGACAGGTTCTGGAGAACCAGTAGCAGAAATTTTGAGCAGTTCTGAGAACCGGTAGTGGAAATTTTGAGTAGCTCAGAGAACCGGCAAATACCACTTCAGGCTGGCCCCAGAGTGGGGTGGGGTGGGGTGGGAGATTTTGCAGTATCCTTCCCCCAGGAGTGGGGAGGGAATGGGGATTTTGCAGTATTCTTCCCCTGTAGTGGGGTGGGAATGGAGATTTTGCAGTATTCTTCCCCTGGAGTGGGGTGGGAATGGAGATTTTGCAGTATCTTTCCCCTGCCATGCCCACCAAGCCATGCCCACCAAGCCACAGCCACAGAACCGGTAGTAAAAAAAAGAAATTGGATTTCATCACTGGCTTCAGAGTTGACATGGATTAGGACTTACACTTGGTGGTTCCCAGGAGGTTCTCCTCTTCTGTGGGACCCATTTTATGGAATATTTCCTCCTTCCCCTCAGTAAGGTTAATTCCATCTGTTACCTTTCCAGAAGTCCCTCAAGTCCATCAAGACCCTCAAGATCCCAGTGAATGGGAGACATTCTTGGATGTCTCCACAGCAGTTGATGTATTCACTGTCTCTTTGTACAGTAGCTTGTATATTTTAACTTTTTAATAATATTCTAATTTTTAACAGCACTTTTATATTGTTATAATGATGTTCCTATATCCATACATTCTTTTATTCTATTATTGTACATTGCCCAATAATTTTGATTAATAAAATTACTTCGATTGGCCCAGTCTTTGGGCTCTGATGCTGTAAAGTCGTCCCATTTTGAAACACAATTCTTTGAGACTGTATCTATACCTTAAACTTTAATGTAATGGTTCCTGACAGAATTCAGTCTTGGCACAGTTTTATTGTGTGTTTAGTACAAATTGAATTTTCTCCAATTTCTTCCAGACTTTTGCTTCTACATTTGCTACTACTGTTACCTTTTTAATATTCTATGTTGAGATCCTTTTCCTCCCCCTACAATTCAGTGTTTTAGAAGCTAAGAGCCCCATACCAATCTGTGCGTAAGGAACATAACATGTATTTAAAACACAGTGAGCCATTTGTGCAATAGTAATAATCGGGATGTTGTGGCTCAGTGGCTAAGATGCTGAGCTTGTCTATTGAAAAGTTGGCAGTTCAGCGGTTCAAATCTCTAGCGCCGCATAATGGGGTGAGCTCCTGTTCCTTGTCCCAGCTTCTGCTAACCTAGCAGTTTGAAAGTACGTAAAAAACACAAGTAAAAAAAATAGGGACCACCTTTGGTGAGAAGGTAACAGCGTTCCGTGGCCTTTGGCATTGAGTCATGCTGGCCACATGACCACGGAGACGTCTTCCGACAGCGCTGGCTCTTTGGTTTTGAAACGGAGATGAGCACCATCCCCTAGTGTCAGGAACAACTAGCACGTATGTTTGAGGGAAACCTTTACCTTTTTACTAATTTTAATTTTGCTCTAACTTGTGTCTCAATCTATGTCTGCTCCTGTTGGCCTAAAAATACTGTGCTTATATTTTGGACAGGGCAATCAATTTGGATGAAACTGTCGATCTATAATTTTATGCAGAGCAGTTTGCTATCTACCATGGCAACCAGTTACAGCACTTAAGACGTACCATGTGGGATAAAAGATAAAATCTCTTTTGGATCAAGCTCAACCTCTGATGACCTGAGAGACCTGTCAATGCTTTTTACTGGCCACAATGCAGAAATGACTTCTGATGCTTCTTTGACTTCCCATTCTAATGTCGAGCTCTGGAGGCCTGACCTCCTTCAGTACCAAGGTCAGCAATATATGATCATTTGCTGATATGGTAACAGGTTAAGTTATATATTCCTCAATTGTCTGATCTCCCATTCTGATATCTTTTTTGCTGGGTTTTTTACTTCCATCCTCCATTTTGAGGAGCTCAAGTTAATAAACAAAGTAGGTTGGAGGGAGAGACGGTCACGGACCAAGCTTGATTGCTAAATTTGACCTTTTCTTGACTTTCATGCTCTGTCCCCAACTGCTTGCTCCCTCCTCTCCCTCCTCTCCATGCTTCTAAGCTCATTGGATATAAAGTAAAGGTAAAGGTTCCCCTCGCACATATGTGCTAGTCGTTCCAGACTCTATAAACAGAATTTCTAACCCAGACAGATCAACAGACAATGGAAAACATTTCTACATTTTTGCAAAGAAAAAAAAAACCCATTGATATTTCCATGCAGTCCTTCGCACCCAAGTTTGAGTTGAAGCAGATTTTATTACTTAGACATCATGCAGTTAAAAATTTGTACACGTAAGTCTGACACAAAAAGGCAATCCATTGGAATGTGCAGCTAGCTATAAACCTGGGCTTGCTTTCCTGGGAATAAGCCTTTCTTAATCAGTGGAACTTGTTTCCGAGTAATAGAACAGAGGGTAAGGTGGCAAAAATGCAGACAATCTTCTTTATTAAAATTTTTATCCTCCTGGCTCAAAAAGGAATCTTCCCTTCCAAGGCAGCCAATAACATTCATAAATAATCAAAACAAAGCTAATCACCGCAATAAGGATTTTTTTTTAAAAAAAAAACAGAAATCAATAAAATACAGAGATGACTGTAAAAGTTTTGAAATTGCAGAGAGAAGTTTAACCAAAGTTCTTACTATTGGTGGTGTGAGACAGTTCAGATTTCCAAAATGCCGGGAGGAAGAAGAGAGGAGTGGGGGAAGGGGAAGGGAGGTAGAAGGGGAGGAGAGGAGGAACGAAGAAAGTAGAAAGGGGCAGAAGAAGGAAGAGAAGGGGAGAAGAAGAGAAAAGGTTGTGGGTAAAACGAAGAAGAGGAAATGGTAAAAGAGCAGCCCCAAACAAATAAAAATGAAAGTTAAAGGATACGATGAATGACCAAGATTAATGATGGATAAGAGACTGTACAGTTAAATATGTCTATGAGAAATAAAAATTAAAAAAAATATGGAAAAAAATGCCAATGAAAACTACCCTTGCTGACTTAAAGCTGCTGGAAAACTCCTCATCTACCACCAAGGTAGTCTAGTTAACTGCTACTTGAAGTTTTGTAAGATTAGACACAACCTCCTGTTGCTCCTTGCAGGACTCTGATTATCCTCCTTGATCTTACTGTATCTGCCCATATCCCAAGTGATCTGATTATTTTTTTAAAAAAAGTATGGTGTCCAGAATGGAGCACAGTACAGGTAATTCTCAACTTACAACAATTCATTTAGTAATAGCACTAGTATTTATGACAATAAGTGGAAGACCCGAGTGCCGAAAAGTGACACTTTTGTCGACTTATGAAACATTTAGCTAGATGCACTTATGCCACGCAGAATTTAACATGTATGTTTCACTTCCACAGCTTGAAAAGAATTATCCTACAATAGGAAGAGAAGAAAATACACTTTCCTCGACTTACAACAGTTCATTTAGTGACCATTTGAACTTAAAAAGGTAAAGATTCCCCTCGCACATATGGGCTAGTCATTCCTGACTCTAGGGGGCGGTGCTCATCTCCGTTTCAAAGCCGAAGAGCCAGCTCTAGTCCGAAGACATCTCCATGGTCATGTGGCTGGCATGACTAAATGCCAAAGGTGCGCAGAATGCTGCTATCTTCCCGCCAAAGGTGGTTCCTATTTTTCTACTTGCCTTTTTTACGAGCTTTCGAACTGCTAGGTTGGCAGAAGCTGGGACAAGGAACGGGAGCTCACCCTGTTACGCGGCAGTAGGGATTCGAACCGCTGAACTGCTAACCTTTCGATTGACAAGCTCAGCGTTTTAGCCACTGAGCCACACTAAAAAAGGACTTATTGTATGACTGTTTTTCACAATTGCGATTTTTGCAAGCATCCCCATGAGTATGTGATCAAAATTTAGATGCTTGGCAACAGGTTCATATTTGCGTCCCAAGATCATGTGATCACCTTTTGTGACCTTCTCACAAGCAAAGTCAATGGGGAAACCAGTCAATACGTGAACGAGGTTTACATAACAACCGGGTTGCTCGTTTATCAACTGCAGTGATACACTTAACAACTGTCAAGAAAAGTCGTAAAATGGGGTAAAACTCACTTAATAAATGTCTCATCTAATAACCAAGAATTTGGGCTCCGTTGTGGTCGTAAGTTGAGGACTATCTGCATTTTAAGGTAGTGTCTAATATTGCAGGATTTACTGTATTTTTCGGAGTATAAGATGCACCTCCCCCCAAAAAAAGAGTGTGAAAATCTGGGTGTCTTATACTCCGAATGTAGCCCCGCCCAGCCTTGCAAACGGAGATTTCAGAGGCTAAAAGAAGCCTCTGAAAAAAGCTTCAGAAAAAAAGCCTCAGAAATGAAGCTTCAGAAAAAAAGCCTCTGAAAGGCTTTTTTTTTTTTTTAAATTTGATTTATATGCCACCCTTCTCCGGAGACTCAGGGCGGCTTACAATGCGTTAAGCAATAGCCTTCATAGTTTTGTATATTCATACAAAGTCAGCTTATTGCCCCCACAAACTGGGTCCTCATTTAACCTACCTTAGAAAGGATGGAAGGCTGAGTCAACCTTGAGCCTGGTAAGATTCGAACCTGCAGAAATTGCAGGCAGCTGTGTTAATAACAGGGTGCTTTAGACCACTGTGCTACCAAGGCTCATTTTATCTAAAATAATATGGTAAGCAACAAAAGAAGAATCAGTAAAGGTTCTAACCAAACTATGCTAACAAATCTGGAGAATGACACAATAATCAACAGATTGGAAGAGGTTAATCTTCATACCAATACCAAAGAAAGGAGATTGAATAGAGGACAGATTGTCCTTCTGAATAAAAGCCTCTGAAAGAAGCTTCAGGGAAAAAAAAAACCTCTGAAAGAAGCTTCAAAAAAAAAGCCTTTTTTTCTGAAGCTCTGTTTCGGAGGCTTTCAGAGGCAAAAAAAAAAAAGGTTTTTCTGAAGGAGTTTCAGAAGTTTCAGAGGCAGAAAAGAAAACAAGGCACAGAGCTCACAACCATCAACCTGTTCCTAAAATTTGCCTCTGGAAACAGCTGATTGGGGGTATTCCAGGAGGCCGATCCACCCACCAATCAGCTTTTTTCTTAGCACCCAAAAACTAAGGTGCTTCTTATACTCCGGTGTGTCTTATACTCCAAAAAATACGGTAATTGAATTATTATTGTCGATGTAAGCTCTTTCTACCAATGCAACGTGCCTGCTATATTTTCCTTTTTAGCAGATGTGATTCATATTCATTTGGTGATCAACTGCTATTCCAAGATTCTCTTCACATTCCCAGTTCATTTTACATCCTCTACCTGTGCATTTGATTTTTTTTTTTGAAAAAAGTTTTTTATTATTTTTTAAAAAACATAAACATAAAACACATCTTTTCCAAAATGAAGCATTGATCCGGTCACAGATTAATACAAATCACTAACAAATCTTAATTTTCAATTAACACAACTTAATATTTTACTCAGTTATTTCCCTCAATTCTATCTATTTAACTATGCCATTATCCCAAAAACCTGTTACTTAAATCTTAAAACCTAACCAAATATCATTCCATTTTTCTCTTTCTTTTTGCTTAGTTGGATATATTTTAAAAATATAAATCATTACAGTTATAATAAGCATTCAAAAAATATTTAATTCCAACATAATCATTTTATTTTTACTATTAAACTCAACATTATCATCTTTGTTTCTGTTATTAAACCCAATTTATTCATTTCATTTTTACTGTTAATCGCAACATGCTCCTCCTTATTTTGGCTGTCTAACCTCATTTTATTTTTACTGTTAAACCCAGCGACATTATCATTATCTTTGTTGTTTAACCCAGCATAATCATTTCATTTTTACTATTACTTCCCACAAAATCCTCATTATTTTGCTGTTCTATCCATCATAATCATTTTTGTTTTTTGTCTGTTAAACACAGCGTAGTCATTTTTGTATTTGGCTGTTAAGCAGAGCATAATCGTTTTTATTTTTTGGTTGTTACACAGCATAACCATTTTTGTTTTTTGGCTGTTAAACACAGCATAGTCATTTTTGTTTTTTGGCTGTTAAACACAGCATAACCATTTTTGTTTTTTGGCTGTTAAATACAGCATAATCATAGTTAGTTTAACTATTATCCCTACGTATTCCTTTCTTTGTTGTTTCCATCCATCTATACATTGCTTATTTCCAGTTAATCTTATTTATCCTTATCCTTTTTCATGACAATTTAACATTGAGACATGGATCTTACTTCAAACATACCTTTGTATATATTTATAACTCTCTTTTAACATGCTTAATTTCTCTTATATTTCTATCAAAACATCTTTTTTATTATTACTATCCATCTACACATTATTTTATTTTTAATTACATTGTTTTAATCTTCTTTTTTCTTTTTCCATCCATGTATACCTTATTTCTTCATTTCCTTGCCTGCTGGCATATATTTCTTTCCATTTTCAAACTCTTTGAACTTGTCCTCCAAATGTCATATTAAGTCTGTGCTACATCCTTCTTTTATTCATGTGCCAGTTTTTTAAATTATTGTTATTTCAGTTATAGGAGTTCCATTATAATTTCCTTTTATTTTCACCAAAGTCAAACTGCATGCAGACAAGAATAAAAAACTCCTCCGCAAAATTCCAGGGCTTTTATCTCTAAAGCTAAAAATATTCTATAACAAGGAAGAGTTACAACATTCCTTTTCTAAACAAGAAGATGCCCCTCTAAACAAGAAGATGGATCCATTTTTCCATTTGGTTTCAAAAAAAAAATTGGTTGCAAAAAAATGTCAGTTCCTGGGCAGCATTTTTCCTGACCGCGGAGTCATGCGTTTTCTTCCCCAGGCACCAAAAAGGCTTGATTTTTAAAACATGGAAGCAACACCATTTTTAGACATGGAATTCCACCCTCAGTCTTGTCCTGGTGTCCTTTTTTGCCTATGGTTTCAAAAAAAAATTTGGCTTCAGAAAACAGTTTGGTTCCTGGGCAGCATTTTCCTGACCGCGGAGTCATGCGTTTTCTTCCCCAGGCACCAAAAAGGCTTGATTTTTAAAACGTGGAAGCAACACCATTTTTAGACATGGAATTCCACCCTCAGTCTTGTCCTGGGGTCCTTTTTTGCCTTTCGTTTCAAAAAAAATTTTGGCTTCAGAAAACAGTTTGGTTCCTGGGCAGCATTTTCCTGACCGCGGAGTCATGCGTTTTCTTCCCCAGACACCAAAAAGGCTCGATTTTTAAAAAGTTGAAGCAACACCATTTTTAGACATGGAATTCCACCCTAAATCTTGTCCTGATGTCCTTTTTTGCCTTTGGTTTCAAAAAAAAATTTGGCTTCAGAAAACAGTTTGGTTCCTGGGCAGCATTTTCCTGACCGCGGAGTCATGCGTTTTCTTCCCCAGGCACCAAAAAGGCTCGATTTTTAAAAAGTTGAAGCAACACCATTTTTAGACATGGAATTCCACCCTCAGTCTTGTCCTGGGGTCCTTTTTTGCCTTTGGTTTCAAAAAAAAATTTGGCTTCAGAAAACAGTTTGGTTCCTGGGCAGCATTTTCCTGACTGCGGAGTCATGCGTTTTCTTCCCCAGGCACCAAAAAGGCTCGATTTTTAAAAAGTTGAAGCAACACCATTTTTAGACATGGAATTCCACGCTCAATCTTGTCCTGATGTCCTTTTTTGCCTTTGGTTTCAAAAAAAAATTGGCTTCAGAAAACAGTTTGGTTCCTGGGCAGCATTTTCCTGACCGCGGAGTCATGCGTTTTCTTCCCCAGGCACCAAAAAGGCTTGATTTTTAAAACGTGGAAGCAACACCATTTTTAGACATGGAATTCCACCCTCAGTCTTGTCCTGGGGTCCTTTTTTGCCTTTGGTTTCAAAAAAAAATTTGGCTTCAGAAAACAGTTTGGTTCCTGGGCAGCATTTTCCTGACTGCGGAGTCATGCGTTTTCTTCCCCAGGCACCAAAAAGGCTCGATTTTTAAAAAGTTGAAGCAACACCATTTTTAGACATGGAATTCCACGCTCAATCTTGTCCTGATGTCCTTTTTTGCCTTTGGTTTCAAAAAAAATTTTGGCTTCAGAAAACAGTTTGGTTCCCGGGCAGCATTTTCCTGACCGTGGAGTCATGCGTTTTCTTCCCCAGACACCAAAAAGGCTTGATTTTTAAAAAGTTGAAGCAACACCATTTTTAGACATGGAATTCCACGCTCAATCTTGTCCTGATGTCCTTTTTTGCCTTTGGTTTCAAAAAAAATTTTGGTTCAGAAAACAGTTTGGTTCCTGGGCAGCATTTTCCTGACCGTGGAGTCATGCGTTTTCTTCCCCAGACACCAAAAAGGCTCGATTTTTAAAAAGTTGAAGCAACACCATTTTTAGACATGGAATTCCATGCTCAATCTTGTCCTGATGTCCTTTTTTGCCTTTGGTTTCAAAAAAAAATTGGCTTCAGAAAACAGTTTGGTTCCTGGGCAGCATTTTCCTGACCGCGGAGTCATGCGTTTTCTTCCCCAGGCACCAAAAAGGCTCGATTTTTAAAACGTGGAAGCAACACCATTTTTAGACATGGAATTCCACCTTCAATCTTGCCCTGGGGTCCTTTTTTGCCTTTGGTTTCAAAAAAAAAATTGGCTTCAGAAAACAGTTTGGTTCCTGGGCAGCATTTTCCTGACCGCGGAGTCATGCGTTTTCTTCCCCAGGCACCAAAAAGGCTTGATTATTAAAACGTGGAAGCAACACCATTTTTAGACATGGAATTCCACCCTCAATCTTGTCCTGGGGTCCATTTTTGCCTTTGGTTTCAAAAAAAAATTGGCTTCAGAAAACAGTTTGGTTCCTGGGCAGCATTTTCCTGACCGCGGAGTCATGCGTTTTCTTCCCCAGGCACCAAAAAGGCTCGATTTTTAAAACGTGGAAGCAACACCATTTTTAGACATGGAATTCCACGCTCAATCTTGTCCTGATGTCCTTTTTTGCCTTTGGTTTCAAAAAAAAATTTGGCTTCAGAAAACAGTTTGGTTCCTGGGCAGCATTTTCCTGACCGCGGAGTCATGCGTTTTCTTCCCCAGGCACCAAAAAGGCTTGATTTTTAAAAAGTGGAAGCAACACCATTTTTAGACATGGAATTCCACCCTCAATCTTGCCCTGGGGTCCTTTTTTGCCTTTGGTTTCAAAAAAAAAATTTGGCTTCAGAAAACAGTTTGGTTCCTGGGCAGCATTTTCCTGACCGCGGAGTCATGCGTTTTCTTCCCCAGGCACCAAAAAGGCTTGATTTTTAAAACGTGGAAGCAACACCATTTTTAGACATGGAATTCCACCCTCAATCTTGTCCTGGGGTCCTTTTTTGCCTTTGGTTTCAAAAAAAAATTGGCTTCAGAAAACAGTTTGGTTCCTGGGCAGCATTTTCCTGACCGCGGAGTCATGCGTTTTCTTCCCCAGGCAACAAAAAGTCTTGATTTTTAAAACGTGGAAGCAACACCATTTTTAGACATGGAATTCCACCCTCAGTCTTGTCCTGGGGTCCTTTTTTGCCTTTGTTTTCAAAAAAAAATTTGGCTCCAGAAAACAGTTTGGTTCCTGGGCAGCATTTTCCTGACCGCGGAGTCATGCGTTTTCTTCCCCAGGCACCAAAAAGGCTTGATTTTTAAAACGTGGAAGCAACACCATTTTTAGACATGGAATTCCACCCTCAATCTTGTCCTGGGGTCCTTTTTTGCCTTTGGTTTCAAAAAAAAATTGGCTTCAGAAAACAGTTTGGTTCCTGGGCAGCCTTTTCCTGACCGCGGAGTCATGCGTTTTCTTCCCCAGGCAACAAAAAGGCTCGATTTTTAAAACGTGGAAGCAACACCATTTTTAGACATGGAATTCCACGCTCAATCTTGTCCTGATGTCCTTTTTTGCCTTTGGTTTCAAAAAAAAATTGGCTTCAGAAAACAGTTTGGTTCCTGGGCAGCATTTTCCTGACCGCGGAGTCATGCGTTTTCTTCCCCAGGCACCAAAAAGGCTCGATTTTTAAAACGTGGAAGCAACACCATTTTTAGACATGGAATTCCACCCTCAATCTTGCCCTGGGGTCCTTTTTTGCCTTTGGTTTCAAAAAAAAAAATTGGCTTCAGAAAACAGTTTGGTTCCTGGGCAGCATTTTCCTGACCGCGGAGTCATGCGTTTTCTTCCCCAGGCACCAAAAAGGCTTGATTATTAAAACGTGGAAGCAACACCATTTTTAGACATTTAATTCCACCCTCAATCTTGTCCTGGGGTCCATTTTTGCCTTTGGTTTCAAAAAAAAATTGGCTTCAGAAAACAGTTTGGTTCCTGGGCAGCATTTTCCTGACCGCGGAGTCATGCGTTTTCTTCCCCAGGCAACAAAAAGTCTTGATTTTTAAAACGTGGAAGCAACACCATTTTTAGACATGGAATTCCACCCTCAGTCTTGTCCTGGGGTCCTTTTTTGCCTTTGGTTTCAAAAAAAAATTTGGCTTCAGAAAACAGTTTGGTTCCTGGGCAGCATTTTCCTGACCACGGAGTCATGCGTTTTCTTCCCCAGGCACCAAAAAGGCTTGATTTTTAAAACGTGGAAGCAACACCATTTTTAGACATGGAATTCCACCCTCAATCTTGTCCTGGGGTCCTTTTTTGCCTTTGGTTTCAAAAAAAAATTGGCTTCAGAAAACAGTTTGGTTCCTGGGCAGCATTTTCCTGACCGCGGAGTCATGCGTTTTCTTCCCCAGGCACCAAAAAGGCTCGATTTTTAAAACGTGGAAGCAACACCATTTTTAGACATGGAATTCCACGCTCAATCTTGTCCTGATGTCCTTTTTTGCCTTTGGTTTCAAAAAAAAATTGGCTTCAGAAAACAGTTTGGTTCCTGGGCAGCATTTTCCTGACCGCGGAGTCATGCGTTTTCTTCCCCAGGCACCAAAAAGGCTCGATTTTTAAAACGTGGAAGCAACACCATTTTTAGACATGGAATTCCACCCTCAATCTTGCCCTGGGGTCCTTTTTTGCCTTTGGTTTCAAAAAAAAAATTGGCTTCAGAAAACAGTTTGGTTCCTGGGCAGCATTTTCCTGACCGCGGAGTCATGCGTTTTCTTCCCCAGGCACCAAAAAGGCTTGATTATTAAAACGTGGAAGCAACACCATTTTTAGACATGGAATTCCACCCTCAATCTTGTCCTGGGGTCCATTTTTGCCTTTGGTTTCAAAAAAAATTGGCTTCAGAAAACAGTTTGGTTCCTGGGCAGCATTTTCCTGACCGCGGAGTCATGCGTTTTCTTCCCCAGGCACCAAAAAGGCTCGATTTTTAAAACGTGGAAGCAACACCATTTTTAGACATGGAATTCCACGCTCAATCTTGTCCTGATGTCCTTTTTTGCCTTTGGTTTCAAAAAAAAATTTGGCTTCAGAAAACAGTTTGGTTCCTGGGCAGCATTTTCCTGACCGCGGAGTCATGCGTTTTCTTCCCCAGGCACCAAAAAGGCTTGATTTTTAAAAAGTGGAAGCAACACCATTTTTAGACATTGAATTCCACCCTCAATCTTGCCCTGGGGTCCTTTTTTGCCTTTGGTTTCAAAAAAAAAAATTGGCTTCAGAAAACAGTTTGGTTCCTGGGCAGCATTTTCCTGACCGCGGAGTCATGCGTTTTCTTCCCCAGGCACCAAAAAGGCTTGATTTTTAAAACGTGGAAGCAACACCATTTTTAGACATGGAATTCCACCCTCAATCTTGTCCTGGGGTCCTTTTTTGCCTTTGGTTTCAAAAAAAAATTGGCTTCAGAAAACAGTTTGGTTCCTGGGCAGCATTTTCCTGACCGCGGAGTCATGCGTTTTCTTACCCAGGCAACAAAAAGTCTTGATTTTTAAAACGTGGAAGCAACACCATTTTTAGACATGGAATTCCACCCTCAGTCTTGTCCTGGGGTCCTTTTTTGCCTTTGGTTTCAAAAAAAAATTTGGCTTCAGAAAACAGTTTGGTTCCTGGGCAGCATTTTCCTGACCGCGGAGTCATGCGTTTTCTTCCCCAGGCACCAAAAAGGCTTGATTTTTAAAACGTGGAAGCAACACCATTTTTAGACATGGAATTCCACCCTCAATCTTGTCCTGGGGTCCTTTTTTGCCTTTGGTTTCAAAAAAAAATTGGCTTCAGAAAACAGTTTGGTTCCTGGGCAGCATTTTCCTGACCGCGGAGTCATGCGTTTTCTTCCCCAGGCACCAAAAAGGCTCGATTTTTAAAACGTGGAAGCAACACCATTTTTAGACATGGAATTCCACGCTCAATCTTGTCCTGATGTCCTTTTTTGCCTTTGGTTTCAAAAAAAATTTTGGCTTTAGAAAACAGTTTGGTTCCTGGGCAGCATTTTCCTGACCGCGGAGTCATGCATTTTCTTCCCCAGGCACCAAAAAGGCTTGATTTTTAAAAAGTGGAAGCAACATCATTTTTAGACATGGAATTCCACGCTCAATCTTGTCCTGATGTCCTTTTTTGCCTTTGGTTTCAAAAAAAAATTTGGCTTCAGAAAACAGTTTGGTTCCTGGGCAGCATTTTCCTGACCGTGGAGTCATGCGTTTTCTTCCCCAGACACCAAAAAGGCTCGATTTTTAAAAAGTTGAAGCAACACCATTTTTAGACATGGAATTCCACGCTCAATCTTGTCCTGATGTCCTTTTTTGCCTTTGGTTTCAAAAAAAAATTTGGCTTCAGAAAACAGTTTGGTTCCTGGGCAGCATTTTCCTGACCGCGGACTCATGCGTTTTCTTCCCCAGGCACCAAAAAGGCTCGATTTTTAAAAAGTTGAAGCAACACCATTTTCAGACATGGAATTCCATGCTCAATCTTGTCCTGATGTCCTTTTTTGCCTTTGGTTTCAAAAAAAATTTTGGCTTTAGAAAACAGTTTGGTTCCTGG
The DNA here is from genome assembly GCF_059756535.1 of Pantherophis guttatus. Lineage (NCBI taxonomy): Eukaryota > Metazoa > Chordata > Lepidosauria > Squamata > Colubridae > Pantherophis > Pantherophis guttatus. The sequence goes on along the minus strand of NC_142074.1, from coordinate 16,697,404 downwards.
GCAGCATTTTCCTGACCGCGGAGTCATGCATTTTCTTCCCCAGGCACCAAAAAGGCTTGATTTTTAAAAAGTGGAAGCAACACCATTTTTAGACATGGAATTCCACCCTCAATCTTGCCCTGATGTCCTTTTTTGCCTTTGGTTTCAAAAAAAAATTTGGCTTCAGAAAACAGTTTGGTTCCTGGGCAGCATTTTCCTGACCGCGGAGTCATGCGTTTTCTTCCCCAGACACCAAAAAGGCTCGATTTTTAAAAAGTTGAAGCAACACCATTTTTAGACATGGAATTCCACGCTCAATCTTGTCCTGATGTCCTTTTTTGCCTTTGGTTTCAAAAAAAAATTTGGCTTCAGAAAACAGTTTGGTTCCTGGGCAGCATTTTCCTGACCGCGGACTCATGCGTTTTCTTCCCCAGGCACCAAAAAGGCTCGATTTTTAAAAAGTTGAAGCAACACCATTTTCAGACATGGAATTCCATGCTCAATCTTGTCCTGATGTCCTTTTTTGCCTTTGGTTTCAAAAAAAATTTTGGCTTTAGAAAACAGTTTGGTTCCTGGGCAGCATTTTCCTGACCGCGGAGTCATGCATTTTCTTCCCCAGGCACCAAAAAGGCTTGATTTTTAAAAAGTGGAAGCAACATCATTTTTAGACATGGAATTCCATGCTCAATCTTGTCCTGATGTCCTTTTTTGCCTTTGGTTTCAAAAAAAAATTTGGCTTCAGAAAACAGTTTGGTTCCTGGGCAGCATTTTCCTGACCGCGGAGTCATGCGTTTTCTTCTCCAGGCACCAAAAAGGCTTGATTTTTAAAACATGGAAGCAAAACCATTTTTAGACATGGAATTCCACCCTTAATCTTGTCCTGGGGTCCTTTTTTGTCTTTGGTTTCAAAAAAAAATTGGCTTCAGAAAACAGTTTGGTTCCTGGGCAGCATTTTCCTGACCGCGGAGTCATGCGTTTTCTTCCCCAGGCACCAAAAAGGCTTGATTTTTAAAACATGGAAGCAACACCATTTTTAGACATGGAATTCCACCCTCAGTCTTGTCCTGATGTCCTTTTTTGCCTTTGGTTTCAAAAAAAAATTTGGCTTCAGAAAACAGTTTGGTTCCTCGGCAACATTTTCCTGACCGCGGAGTCATGCGTTTTCTTCCCCAGGCACCAAAAAGGCTAGATTTTTAAAACGTGGAAGCAACACCATTTTTAGACATGGAATTCCCCCCTCAATCTTGTCCTGGGGTCCTTTTTTGTCTTTGGTTTCAAAAAAAAATTGGCTTCAGAAAACAGTTTGGTTCCTGGGCAGCATTTTCCTGACCGCGGAGTCATGCGTTTTCTTCCCCAGGCACCAAAAAGGCTTGATTTTTAAAAAGTGGAAGTAACACCATTTTTAGACATGGAATTCCACCCTCAATCTTGTCCTAGGGTCCTTTTTTGCCTTTGGTTTCAAAAAAAAATTTGGCTTCAGAAAACAGTTTGGTTCCTGGGCAGCATTTTCCTGACCGCGAAGTCATGCGTTTTCTTCCCCAGGCACCAAAAAGGCTTGATTTTTAAAACGTGGAAGCAACACCATTTTTAGACATGGAATTTCACCCTAAGTCTTGTCCTGGGTTTCTTTTTTGCCTTTGGTTTCAAAAAAAAATTTGGCTTCAGAAAACAGTTTGGTTCCTGGGCAGCATTTTCCTGACCGCGGAGTCATGCGTTTTCTTCCCCAGGCACCAAAAAGGCTTGATTTTTAAAACATGGAAGCAACACCATTTTTAGACATGGAATTCCACCCTCAGTCTTGTCCTGATGTCCTTTTTTGCCTTTGGTTTCAAAAAAAAATTTGGCTTCAGAAAACAGTTTGGTTCCTGGGCAGCATTTTCCTGACCGCGGAGTCATGCGTTTTCTTCCCCAGGCACCAAAAAGGCTTGATTTTTAAAACGTGGAAGCAACACCATTTTTAGACATGGAATTCCACCCTCAATCTTGTCCTGGGGTCCTTTTTTGTCTTTGGTTTCAAAAAAAAATTGGCTTCAGAAAACAGTTTGGTTCCTGGGCAGCATTTTCCTGACCGCGGAGTCATGCGTTTTCTTCCCCAGGCACCAAAAAGGCTTGATTTTTAAAAAGTGGAAGCAACACCATTTTTAGACATGGAATTCCACCCTCAATCTTGTCCTGGGGTCCTTTTTTGCCTTTGGTTTCAAAAAAAAATTTGGCTTCAGAAAACAGTTTGGTTCCTGGGCAGCATTTTCGTGACCGCGGAGTCATGCGTTTTCTTCCCCAGGCACCAAAAAGGCTTGATTTTTAAAACGTGGAAACAACACCATTTTTAGACATGGAATTCCACCCTCAGTCTTGTCCTGGGGCCCTTTTTTGCCTTTGGTTTCAAAAAATTTTGGCTTCAGAAAACAGTTTGGTTCCTGGGCAGCATTTTCCTGACCGCGGAGTCATGCGTTTTCTTCCCCAGGTACCAAAAAGGCTTGATTTTTACAACCTGGAAGCAACACCATTTTTAGACATGGAATTCCACCCTCAATCTTGTCCTGATGTCCTTTTTTGCCTTTGGTTTCAAAAAAAAATTTGGCTTCAGAAAACAGTTTGGTTCCTGGGCAGCATTTTCCTGACCGCGGAGTCATGCGTTTTCTTCCCCAGACACCAAAAAGGCTCGATTTTTAAAAAGTTGAAGCAACACCATTTTTAGACATGGAATTCCACGCTCAATCTTGCCCTGATGTCCTTTTTTGCCTTTGGTTTCAAAAAAAAATTTGGCTTCAGAAAACAGTTTGGTTCCTGGGCAGCATTTTCCTGACCGCGGAGTCATGCGTTTTCTTCCCCAGACACCAAAAAGGCTCGATTTTTAAAAAGTTGAAGCAACACCATTTTTAGACATGGAATTCCACGCTCAATCTTGCCCTGATGTCCTTTTTTGCCTTTGGTTTCAAAAAAAAATTTGGCTTCAGAAAACAGTTTGGTTCCTGGGCAGCATTTTCCTGACCGCGGACTCATGCGTTTTCTTCCCCAGGCACCAAAAAGGCTTGATTTTTAAAACGTGGAAGCAACACCATTTTTAGACATGGAATTCCACCCTCAATCTTGTCCTGGGGTCCTTTTTTGCCTTTGGTTTCAAAAAAAAATTGGCTTCAGAAAACAGTTTGGTTCCTGGGCAGCATTTTCCTGACCGCGGAGTCATGCGTTTTCTTCCCCAGGCACCAAAAAGGCTTGATTTTTAAAACGTGGAAGCAACACCATTTTTAGACATGGAATTCCACCCTCAGTCTTGTCCTGGGGTCCTTTTTTGCCTTTGGTTTCAAAAAAAAATTTGGCTTCAGAAAACAGTTTGGTTCCTGGGCAGCATTTTCGTGACCGCGGAGTCATGCGTTTTCTTCCCCAGGCACCAAAAAGGCTTGATTTTTAAAACGTGGAAGCAACACCATTTTTAGACATGGAATTCCACCCTCAATCTTGTCCTGGGGCCCTTTTTTGCCTTTGGTTTCAAAAAAAAATTGGCTTCAGAAAACAGTTTGGTTCCTGGGCAGCATTTTCCTGACCGCGAAGTCATGCGTTTTCTTCCCCAGGCACCAAAAAGGCTTGATTTTTAAAACGTGGAAGCAACACCATTTTTAGACATGGAATTTCACCCTAAGTCTTGTCCTGGGGTCCTTTTTTGCCTTTGGTTTCAAAAAAAAATTTGGCTTCAGAAAACAGTTTGGTTCCTGGGCAGCATTTTCCTGACCGCGGAGTCATGCGTTTTCTTCCCCAGGCACCAAAAAGGCTTGATTTTTAAAACATGGAAGCAACACCATTTTTAGACATGGAATTCCACCCTCAGTCTTGTCCTGATGTCCTTTTTTGCCTTTGGTTTCAAAAAAAAATTTGGCTTCAGAAAACAGTTTGGTTCCTGGGCAGCATTTTCCTGACCGCGGAGTCATGCGTTTTCTTCCCCAGGCACCAAAAAGGCTTGATTTTTAAAACGTGGAAGCAACACCATTTTTAGACATGGAATTCCACCCTCAATCTTGTCCTGGGGTCCTTTTTTGTCTTTGGTTTCAAAAAAAAATTGGCTTCAGAAAACAGTTTGGTTCCTGGGCAGCATTTTCCTGACCGCGGAGTCATGCGTTTTCTTCCCCAGGCACCAAAAAGGCTTGATTTTTAAAAAGTGGAAGCAACACCATTTTTAGACATGGAATTCCACCCTCAATCTTGTCCTGGGGTCCTTTTTTGCCTTTGGTTTCAAAAAAAAATTTGGCTTCAGAAAACAGTTTGGTTCCTGGGCAGCATTTTCGTGACCGCGGAGTCATGCGTTTTCTTCCCCAGGCACCAAAAAGGCTTGATTTTTAAAACGTGGAAACAACACCATTTTTAGACATGGAATTCCACCCTCAGTCTTGTCCTGGGGCCCTTTTTTGCCTTTGGTTTCAAAAAATTTTGGCTTCAGAAAACAGTTTGGTTCCTGGGCAGCATTTTCCTGACCGCGGAGTCATGCGTTTTCTTCCCCAGGTACCAAAAAGGCTTGATTTTTACAACCTGGAAGCAACACCATTTTTAGACATGGAATTCCACCCTCAATCTTGTCCTGATGTCCTTTTTTGCCTTTGGTTTCAAAAAAAAATTTGGCTTCAGAAAACAGTTTGGTTCCTGGGCAGCATTTTCCTGACCGCGGAGTCATGCGTTTTCTTCCCCAGACACCAAAAAGGCTCGATTTTTAAAAAGTTGAAGCAACACCATTTTGAGACATGGAATTCCACGCTCAATCTTCTCCTGATGTCCTTTTTTGCCTTCGGTTTCAAAAAAAAATTTGGCTTCAGAAAACAGTTTGATTCCTGGGCAGCATTTTCCTGACCGCGGACTCATGCGTTTTCTTCCCCAGGCACCAAAAAGGCTCGATTTTTAAAAAGTTGAAGCAACACCATTTTTAGACATGGAATTCCATGCTCAATCTTGTCCTGATGTCCTTTTTTGCCTTTGGTTTCAAAAAAAAATTTGGCTTCAGAAAACAGTTTGGTTCCTGGGCAGCATTTTCCTGACCGCGGAGTCATGCGTTTTCTTCCCCAGGCACCAAAAAGGCTCGATTTTTAAAAAGTTGAAGCAACACCATTTTCAGACATGGAATTCCATGCTCAATCTTGTCCTGATGTCCTTTTTTGCCTTTGGTTTCAAAAAAAATTTTGGCTTTAGAAAACAGTTTGGTTCCTGGGCAGCATTTTCCTGACCGCGGAGTCATGCATTTTCTTCCCCAGGCACCAAAAAGGCTTGATTTTTAAAAAGTGGAAGCAACACCATTTTTAGACATGGAATTCCACCCTCAATCTTGTCCTAGGGTCCTTTTTTGCCTTTGGTTTCAAAAAAAAATTTGGCTTCAGAAAACAGTTTGGTTCCTGGGCATCATTTTCCTGACCGCAGAGTCATGCGTTTTCTTCCCCAGGCACCAAAAAGGCTTGATTTTTAAAAAGTGGAAGCAACACCATTTTTAGACATGGAATTCCACCCTCAATCTTGTCCTGGGGTCCTTTTTTGCCTTTGGTTTCAAAAAAAAATTTGGCTTCAGAAAACAGTTTGGTTCCTGGGCAGCATTTTCCTGACCGCGGACTCATGCGTTTTCTTCCCCAGGCACCAAAAAGGCTTGATTTTTAAAACGTGGAAGCAACACCATTTTTAGACATGGAATTCCACCCTCAATCTTGTCCTGGGGTCCTTTTTTGCCTTTGGTTTCAAAAAAAAATTGGCTTCAGAAAACAGTTTGATTCCTGGGCAGCATTTTCCTGACCGCGGACTCATGCGTTTTCTTCCCCAGGCACCAAAAAGGCTCGATTTTTAAAAAGTTGAAGCAACACCATTTTTAGACATGGAATTCCATGCTCAATCTTGTCCTGATGTCCTTTTTTGCCTTTGGTTTCAAAAAAAAATTTGGCTTCAGAAAACAGTTTGGTTCCTGGGCAGCATTTTCCTGACCGCGGAGTCATGCGTTTTCTTCCCCAGGCACCAAAAAGGCTCGATTTTTAAAAAGTTGAAGCAACACCATTTTCAGACATGGAATTCCATGCTCAATCTTGTCCTGATGTCCTTTTTTGCCTTTGGTTTCAAAAAAAATTTTGGCTTTAGAAAACAGTTTGGTTCCTGGGCAGCATTTTCCTGACCGCGGAGTCATGCATTTTCTTCCCCAGGCACCAAAAAGGCTTGATTTTTAAAAAGTGGAAGCAACACCATTTTTAGACATGGAATTCCACCCTCAATCTTGTCCTAGGGTCCTTTTTTGCCTTTGGTTTCAAAAAAAAATTTGGCTTCAGAAAACAGTTTGGTTCCTGGGCATCATTTTCCTGACCGCAGAGTCATGCGTTTTCTTCCCCAGGCACCAAAAAGGCTTGATTTTTAAAAAGTGGAAGCAACACCATTTTTAGACATGGAATTCCACCCTCAATCTTGTCCTGGGGTCCTTTTTTGCCTTTGGTTTCAAAAAAAAATTTGGCTTCAGAAAACAGTTTGGTTCCTGGGCAGCATTTTCCTGACCGCGGACTCATGCGTTTTCTTCCCCAGGCACCAAAAAGGCTTGATTTTTAAAACGTGGAAGCAACACCATTTTTAGACATGGAATTCCACCCTCAATCTTGTCCTGGGGTCCTTTTTTGCCTTTGGTTTCAAAAAAAAATTGGCTTCAGAAAACAGTTTGATTCCTGGGCAGCATTTTCCTGACCGCGGACTCATGCGTTTTCTTCCCCAGGCACCAAAAAGGCTCGATTTTTAAAAAGTTGAAGCAACACCATTTTTAGACATGGAATTCCATGCTCAATCTTGTCCTGATGTCCTTTTTTGCCTTTGGTTTCAAAAAAAAATTTGGCTTCAGAAAACAGTTTGGTTCCTGGGCAGCATTTTCCTGACCGCGGAGTCATGCGTTTTCTTCCCCAGGCACCAAAAAGGCTCGATTTTTAAAAAGTTGAAGCAACACCATTTTCAGACATGGAATTCCATGCTCAATCTTGTCCTGATGTCCTTTTTTGCCTTTGGTTTCAAAAAAAATTTTGGCTTTAGAAAACAGTTTGGTTCCTGGGCAGCATTTTCCTGACCGCGGAGTCATGCATTTTCTTCCCCAGGCACCAAAAAGGCTTGATTTTTAAAAAGTGGAAGCAACACCATTTTTAGACATGGAATTCCACGCTCAATCTTGCCCTGATGTCCTTTTTTGCCTTTGGTTTCAAAAAAAAATTTGGCTTCAGAAAACAGTTTGGTTCCTGGGCAGCATTTTCCTGACCGCGGAGTCATGCGTTTTCTTCCCCAGACACCAAAAAGGCTCGATTTTTAAAAAGTTGAAGCAACACCATTTTTAGACATGGAATTCCACGCTCAATCTTGTCCTGATGTCCTTTTTTGCCTTTGGTTTCAAAAAAAAATTTGGCTTCAGAAAACAGTTTGGTTCCTGGGCAGCATTTTCCTGACCGCGGACTCATGCGTTTTCTTCGCCAGGCACCAAAAAGGCTCGATTTTTAAAAAGTTGAAGCAACACCATTTTCAGACATGGAATTCCATGCTCAATCTTGTCCTGATGTCCTTTTTTGCCTTTGGTTTCAAAAAAAATTTTGGCTTTAGAAAACAGTTTGGTTCCTGGGCAGCATTTTCCTGACCGCGGAGTCATGCATTTTCTTCCCCAGGCACCAAAAAGGCTTGATTTTTAAAAAGTGGAAGCAACATCATTTTTAGACATGGAATTCCATGCTCAATCTTGTCCTGATGTCCTTTTTTGCCTTTGGTTTCAAAAAAAAATTTGGGTTCAGAAAACAGTTTGGTTCCTGGGCAGCATTTTCCTGACCGCGGAGTCATGCGTTTTCTTCCCCAGGCACCAAAAAGGCTTGATTTTTAAAACATGGAAGCAACACCATTTTTAGACATGGAATTCCACCCTCAGTCTTGTCCTGATGTCCTTTTTTGCCTTTGGTTTCAAAAAAAAATTTGGCTTCAGAAAACAGTTTGGTTCCTCGGCAACATTTTCCTGACCGCGGAGTCATGCGTTTTCTTCCCCAGGCACCAAAAAGGCTTGATTTTTAAAAAGTGGAAGCAACACCATTTTTAGACATGGAATTCCACCCTCAATCTTGTCCTGGGGTCCTTTTTTGCCTTTGGTTTCAAAAAAAAATTTGGCTTCAGAAAACATTTTTGTTCCTGGGCAGCATTTTCCTGACCGCGGAGTCATGCGTTTTCTTCCCCAGGCACCAAAAAGGCTTGATTTTTAAAAAGTGGAAGCAACACCATTTTTAGACATGGAATTCCACGCTCAATCTTGTCCTGGTGTCCTTTTTTGCCTTTCGTTTCAAAAAAAAATTTGGCTTCAGAAAACAGTTTGGTTCCTGGGCAGCATTTTCCTGACCGCGGAGTCATGCGTTTTCTTCCCCAGGCACCAAAAAGGCTCGATTTTTAAAAAGTTGAAGCAACACCATTTTTAGACATGGAATTCCATGCTCAATCTTGTCCTGATGTCCTTTTTTGCCTTTGGTTTCAAAAAAAATTTTGGCTTCAGAAAACAGTTTGGTTCCTGGGCAGCATTTTCGTGACCGCGGAGTCATGCGTTTTCTTCCCCAGGCACCAAAAAGGCTTGATTTTTAAAACGTGGAAGCAACACCATTTTTAGACATGGAATTCCACCCTCAATCTTGTCCTGGGGCCCTTTTTTGCCTTTGGTTTCAAAAAAAAATTGGCTTCAGAAAACAGTTTGGTTCCTGGGCAGCATTTTCCTGACCGCGAAGTCATGCGTTTTCTTCCCCAGGCACCAAAAAGGCTTGATTTTTAAAACGTGGAAGCAACACCATTTTTAGACATGGAATTCCACCCTAAGTCTTGTCCTGGGGTCCTTTTTTGCCTTTGGTTTCAAAAAAAAATTTGGCTTCAGAAAACAGTTTGGTTCCTGGGCAGCATTTTCCTGACCGCGGAGTCATGCGTTTTCTTCCCCAGGCACCAAAAAGGCTTGATTTTTAAAACATGGAAGCAACACCATTTTTAGACATGGAATTCCACCCTCAGTCTTGTCCTGATGTCCTTTTTTGCCTTTGGTTTCAAAAAAAAATTTGGCTTCAGAAAACAGTTTGGTTCCTGGGCAGCATTTTCCTGACCGCGGAGTCATGCGTTTTCTTCCGCAGGCACCAAAAAGGCTTGATTTTTAAAACGTGGAAGCAACACCATTTTTAGACATGGAATTCCACCCTCAATCTTGTCCTGGGGTCCTTTTTTGTCTTTGGTTTCAAAAAAAAATTGGCTTCAGAAAACAGTTTGGTTCCTGGGCAGCATTTTCCTGACCGCGGAGTCATGCGTTTTCTTCCCCAGGCACCAAAAAGGCTTGATTTTTAAAAAGTGGAAGCAACACCATTTTTAGACATGGAATTCCACCCTCAATCTTGTCCTGGGGTCCTTTTTTGCCTTTGGTTTCAAAAAAAAATTTGGCTTCAGAAAACAGTTTGGTTCCTGGGCAGCATTTTCGTGACCGCGGAGTCATGCGTTTTCTTCCCCAGGCACCAAAAAGGCTCGATTTTTAAAAAGTTGAAGCAACACCATTTTTAGACATGGAATTCCATGCTCAATCTTGTCCTGATGTCCTTTTTTGCCTTTGGTTTCAAAAAAAAATTTGGCTTCAGAAAACAGTTTGGTTCCTGGGCAGCATTTTCCTGACCGCGGAGTCATGCGTTTTCTTCCCCAGGCACCAAAAAGGCTCGATTTTTAAAAAGTTGAAGCAACACCATTTTCAGACATGGAATTCCATGCTCAATCTTGTCCTGATGTCCTTTTTTGCCTTTGGTTTCAAAAAAAATTTTGGCTTTAGAAAACAGTTTGGTTCCTGGGCAGCATTTTCCTGACCGCGGAGTCATGCATTTTCTTCCCCAGGCACCAAAAAGGCTTGATTTTTAAAAAGTGGAAGCAACACCATTTTTAGACATGGAATTCCACGCTCAATCTTGCCCTGATGTCCTTTTTTGCCTTTGGTTTCAAAAAAAAATTTGGCTTCAGAAAACAGTTTGGTTCCTGGGCAGCATTTTCCTGACCGCGGAGTCATGCGTTTTCTTCCCCAGACACCAAAAAGGCTCGATTTTTAAAAAGTTGAAGCAACACCATTTTTAGACATGGAATTCCACGCTCAATCTTGTCCTGATGTCCTTTTTTGCCTTTGGTTTCAAAAAAAAATTTGGCTTCAGAAAACAGTTTGGTTCCTGGGCAGCATTTTCCTGACCGCGGACTCATGCGTTTTCTTCGCCAGGCACCAAAAAGGCTCGATTTTTAAAAAGTTGAAGCAACACCATTTTCAGACATGGAATTCCATGCTCAATCTTGTCCTGATGTCCTTTTTTGCCTTTGGTTTCAAAAAAAATTTTGGCTTTAGAAAACAGTTTGGTTCCTGGGCAGCATTTTCCTGACCGCGGAGTCATGCATTTTCTTCCCCAGGCACCAAAAAGGCTTGATTTTTAAAAAGTGGAAGCAACATCATTTTTAGACATGGAATTCCATGCTCAATCTTGTCCTGATGTCCTTTTTTGCCTTTGGTTTCAAAAAAAAATTTGGGTTCAGAAAACAGTTTGGTTCCTGGGCAGCATTTTCCTGACCGCGGAGTCATGCGTTTTCTTCCCCAGGCACCAAAAAGGCTTGATTTTTAAAACATGGAAGCAACACCATTTTTAGACATGGAATTCCACCCTCAGTCTTGTCCTGATGTCCTTTTTTGCCTTTGGTTTCAAAAAAAAATTTGGCTTCAGAAAACAGTTTGGTTCCTCGGCAACATTTTCCTGACCGCGGAGTCATGCGTTTTCTTCCCCAGGCACCAAAAAGGCTTGATTTTTAAAAAGTGGAAGCAACACCATTTTTAGACATGGAATTCCACCCTCAATCTTGTCCTGGGGTCCTTTTTTGCCTTTGGTTTCAAAAAAAAATTTGGCTTCAGAAAACATTTTTGTTCCTGGGCATCATTTTCCTGACCGCGGAGTCATGCGTTTTCTTCCCCAGGCACCAAAAAGGCTTGATTTTTAAAAAGTGGAAGCAACACCATTTTTAGACATGGAATTCCACGCTCAATCTTGTCCTGGTGTCCTTTTTTGCCTTTCGTTTCAAAAAAAAATTTGGCTTCAGAAAACAGTTTGGTTCCTGGGCAGCATTTTCCTGACCGCGGAGTCATGCGTTTTCTTCCCCAGGCACCAAAAAGGCTCGATTTTTAAAAAGTTGAAGCAACACCATTTTTAGACATGGAATTCCATGCTCAATCTTGTCCTGATGTCCTTTTTTGCCTTTGGTTTCAAAAAAAATTTTGGCTTCAGAAAACAGTTTGGTTCCTGGGCAGCATTTTCGTGACCGCGGAGTCATGCGTTTTCTTCCCCAGGCACCAAAAAGGCTTGATTTTTAAAACGTGGAAGCAACACCATTTTTAGACATGGAATTCCACCCTCAATCTTGTCCTGGGGCCCTTTTTTGCCTTTGGTTTCAAAAAAAAATTGGCTTCAGAAAACAGTTTGGTTCCTGGGCAGCATTTTCCTGACCGCGAAGTCATGCGTTTTCTTCCCCAGGCACCAAAAAGGCTTGATTTTTAAAACGTGGAAGCAACACCATTTTTAGACATGGAATTCCACCCTAAGTCTTGTCCTGGGGTCCTTTTTTGCCTTTGGTTTCAAAAAAAAATTTGGCTTCAGAAAACAGTTTGGTTCCTGGGCAGCATTTTCCTGACCGCGGAGTCATGCGTTTTCTTCCCCAGGCACCAAAAAGGCTTGATTTTTAAAACATGGAAGCAACACCATTTTTAGACATGGAATTCCACCCTCAGTCTTGTCCTGATGTCCTTTTTTGCCTTTGGTTTCAAAAAAAAATTTGGCTTCAGAAAACAGTTTGGTTCCTGGGCAGCATTTTCCTGACCGCGGAGTCATGCGTTTTCTTCCGCAGGCACCAAAAAGGCTTGATTTTTAAAACGTGGAAGCAACACCATTTTTAGACATGGAATTCCACCCTCAATCTTGTCCTGGGGTCCTTTTTTGTCTTTGGTTTCAAAAAAAAATTGGCTTCAGAAAACAGTTTGGTTCCTGGGCAGCATTTTCCTGACCGCGGAGTCATGCGTTTTCTTCCCCAGGCACCAAAAAGGCTTGATTTTTAAAAAGTGGAAGCAACACCATTTTTAGACATGGAATTCCACCCTCAATCTTGTCCTGGGGTCCTTTTTTGCCTTTGGTTTCAAAAAAAAATTTGGCTTCAGAAAACAGTTTGGTTCCTGGGCAGCATTTTCGTGACCGCGGAGTCATGCGTTTTCTTCCCCAGGCACCAAAAAGGCTTGATTTTTAAAACGTGGAAACAACACCATTTTTAGACATGGAATTCCACCCTCAGTCTTGTCCTGGGGCCCTTTTTTGCCTTTGGTTTCAAAAAATTTTGGCTTCAGAAAACAGTTTGGTTCCTGGGCAGCATTTTCCTGACCGCGGAGTCATGCGTTTTCTTCCCCAGGTACCAAAAAGGCTTGATTTTTACAACCTGGAAGCAACACCATTTTTAGACATGGAATTCCACCCTCAGTCTTGTCCTGGGGTCCTTTTTTGCCTTTGGTTTCAAAAAAAAATTTGGCTTCAGAAAACAGTTTGGTTCCTGGGCAGCATTTTCGTGACCGCGGAGTCATGCGTTTTCTTCCCCAGGCACCAAAAAGGCTTGATTTTTAAAACGTGGAAGCAACACCATTTTTAGACATGGAATTCCACCCTCAGTCTTGTCCTGGGGCCCTTTTTTGCCTTTGGTTTCAAAAAAAAATTGGCTTCAGAAAACAGTTTGGTTCCTGGGCAGCATTTTCCTGACCGCGAAGTCATGCGTTTTCTTCCCCAGGCACCAAAAAGGCTTGATTTTTAAAACGTGGAAGCAACACCATTTTTAGACATGGAATTCCACCCTAAGTCTTGTCCTGGGGTCCTTTTTTGCCTTTGGTTTCAAAAAAAAATTTGGCTTCAGAAAACAGTTTGGTTCCTGGGCAGCATTTTCCTGACCGCGGAGTCATGCGTTTTCTTCCCCAGGCACCAAAAAGGCTTGATTTTTAAAACATGGAAGCAACACCATTTTTAGACATGGAATTCCACCCTCAGTCTTGTCCTGATGTCCTTTTTTGCCTTTGGTTTCAAAAAAAAATTTGGCTTCAGAAAACAGTTTGGTTCCTGGGCAGCATTTTCCTGACCGCGGAGTCATGCGTTTTCTTCCCCAGGCACCAAAAAGGCTTGATTTTTAAAACGTGGAAGCAACACCATTTTTAGACATGGAATTCCACCCTCAATCTTGTCCTGGGGTCCTTTTTTGCCTTTGGTTTCAAAAAAAAATTTGGCTTCAGAAAACAGTTTGGTTCCTGTGCAGCATTTTCGTGACCGCGGAGTCATGCGTTTTCTTCCCCAGGTACCAAAAAGGCTTGATTTTTACAACCTGGAAGCAACACCATTTTTAGACATGGAATTCCACCCTCAGTCTTGTCCTGGGGTCCTTTTTTGCCTTTGGTTTCAAAAAAAAATTTGGGTTCAGAAAACAGTTTGGTTCCTGGGCAGCATTTTCCTGACCGCGGAGTCATGCGTTTTCTTCCCCAGACACCAAAAAGGCTTGATTTTTAAAAAGTTGAAGCAACACCATTTTTAGACATGGAATTCCACGCTCAATCTTGTCCTGATGTCCTTTTTTGCCTTTGGTTTCAAAAAAAAATTTGGCTTCCGAAAACAGTTTGGTTCCTGGGCAGCATTTTCCTGACCGCGGAGTCATGCGTTTTCTTCCCCAGGCACCAAAAAGGCTCGATTTTTAAAAAGTCGAAGCAACACCATTTTTAGACATGGAATTCCATGCTCAATCTTGTCCTGATGTCCTTTTTTGCCTTTGGTTTCAAAAAAAAAATTGGCTTCAGAAAACAGTTTGGTTCCTGGGCAGCGTTTTCCTGACCGCGGAGTCATGCGTTTTCTTCCCCAAGGAACCAAAAAGGCTTGATTTTTAAAAAGTGGAAACAACACCATTTTTTGACATGGAATTCCACGCTCAATCTTGTCCTGATGTCCTTTTTTGCCTTTGGTTTCAAAAAAAAATTTGGCTTCAGAAAACAGTTTGGTTCCTGGGCAGCATTTTCCTGACTGCGGAGTCATGCGTTTTCTTCCCCAGGTACCAAAAAGGCTTGATTTTTAAAACCTGGAAGCAACACCATTTTTAGACATGGAATTCCACCCTCAGTCTTGTCCTGGGGTCCTTTTTTGCCTTTGGTTTCAAAAAAAAATTTGGCTTCAGAAAACAGTTTGGTTCCTGGGCAGCATTTTCCTGACCGCGGAGTCATGCGTTTTCTTCCCCAGGCACCAAAAAGGCTTGATTTTTAAACAGTGGAAGCAACACCATTTTTAGACATGGAATTCCACGCTCAATCTTGTCCTGGTGTCCTTTTTTGCCTTTGGTTTCAAAAAAAAATTTGGCTTCAGAAAACAGTTTGGTTCCTGGGCAGCATTTTCCTGACCGTGGAGTCATGCGTTTTATTCCCCAAGCACCAAAAAGGCTTGATTTTTAAAACGTGGAAGCAACACCATTTTTAGACATGGAATTCCACCCTCAATCTTGTCCAGGGGTCCTTTTTTGCCTTTGGTTTCAAAAAAAAATTTGGCTTCAGAAAACAGTTTGGTTCCTGGGCAGCATTTTCCTGACCGCGGAGTCATGCGTTTTCTTCCCCAGGCACCAAAAACGCTTGATTTTTAAAACGTTGAAGCAACACCATTTTTAGACATGGAATTCCATGCTCAATCTTGTCCTGGGGTCCTTTTTTGCCTTTGGTTTCAAGAAAAAAATTGGCTTCAGAAAACAGTTTGGTTCCTGGGCAGCATTTTCCTGACCGCGGAGTCATGCGTTTTCTTCCCGAGGCACCAAAAAGGCTTGATTTTTAAAAAGTGGAAGCAACACCATTTTTAGACATGGAATTCCACCCTAAGTCTTTTCCTGGGGTCCTTTTTTGCCTTTGGTTTCAAAAAAAAATTTGGCTTCAGAAAACAGTTTGGTTCCTGGGCAGCATTTTCCTGACCGCGGAGTCATGCGTTTTCTTCCCCAGACACCAAAAAGGCTTGATTTTTAAAACATGGAAGCAACACCATTTTTAGACATGGAATTCCACCCTCAGTCTTGTCCTGATGTCCTTTTTTGCCTTTGGTTTCAAAAAAAAATTTGGCTTCAGAAAACAGTTTGGTTCCTGGGCAGCATTTTCCTGACCGCGGAGTCATGCGTTTTCTTCCCCAGGCACCAAAAACGCTTGATTTTTAAAACGTGGAAGCAACACCATTTTTAGACATGGAATTCCACCCTCAATCTTGTCCTGGGGTCCTTTTTTGCCTTTGGTTTCAAAAAAAAATTGGCTTCAGAAAACAGTTTGGTTCCTGGGCAGCATTTTCGTGACCGCGGAGTCATGCGTTTTCTTCCCCAGGCACCAAAAAGGCTTGATTTTTAAAACGTGGAAACAACACCATTTTTAGACATGGAACTCCACCCTCAATCTTGTCCTGGGTTCCTTTTTTGCCTTTGGTTTCAAAAAAAAATTGGCTTCAGAAAACAGTTTGGTTCCTGCGCAGTATTTTCCTGACCGCGGAGTCATGCGTTTTCTTCCCCAGGCACCAAAAAGGCTTGATTTTTAAAACGTGGAAGCAACACCATTTTTAGACATGGAATTCCACCCTCAATCTTGTCCTGGGGTCCTTTTTTGCCTTTGGTTTCAAAAAAAAATTTGGCTTCAGAAAACAGTTTGGTTCCTGGGCAGCATTTTCCTGACCGCGGAGTCATGCGTTTTCTTCCCCAGGCACCAAAAAGGCTCGATTTTTAAAAAGTCGAAGCAACACCATTTTTAGACATGGAATTCCATGCTCAATCTTGTCCTGATGTCCTTTTTTGCCTTTGGTTTCAAAAAAAAAATTGGCTTCAGAAAACAGTTTGGTTCCTGGGCAGCATTTTCCTCACTGCGGAGTCATGCGTTTTCTTCCCCAGGTACCAAAAAGGCTTGATTTTTAAAACCTGGAAGCAACACCATTTTTAGACATGGAATTCCACCCTCAGTCTTGTCCTGGGGTCCTTTTTTGCCTTTGGTTTCAAAAAAAAATTTGGCTTCAGAAAACAGTTTGGTTCCTGGGCAGCATTTTCCTGACCGCGGAGTCATGCGTTTTCTTCCCCAGGCACCAAAAAGGCTTGATTTTTAAACAGTGGAAGCAACACCATTTTTAGACATGGAATTCCACGCTCAATCTTGTCCTGGTGTCCTTTTTTGCCTTTGGTTTCAAAAAAAAATTTGGCTTCAGAAAACAGTTTGGTTCCTGGGCAGCATTTTCCTGACCGCGGAGTCATGCGTTTTATTCCCCAAGCACCAAAAAGGCTTGATTTTTAAAACGTGGAAGCAACACCATTTTTAGACATGGAATTCCACCCTCAATCTTGTCCTGGGGTCCTTTTTTGCCTTTGGTTTCAAAAAAAAATTTGGTTTCAGAAAACAGTTTGGTTCCTGGGCAGCATTTTCCTGACCGCGGAGTCATGCGTTTTCTTCCCCAGACACCAAAAAGGCTTGATTTTTAAAACATGGAAGCAACACCATTTTTAGACATGGAATTCCACCCTCAGTCTTGTCCTGATGTCCTTTTTTGCCTTTGGTTTCAAAAAAAAATTTGGCTTCAGAAAACAGTTTGGTTCCTGGGCAGCATTTTCCTGACTGCGGAGTCATGCGTTTTCTTCCCCAGGCACCAAAAACGCTTGATTTTTAAAACGTGGAAGCAACACCATTTTTAGACATGGAATTCCACCCTCAATCTTGTCCTGGGGTCCTTTTTTGCCTTTGGTTTCAAAAAAAAATTGGCTTCAGAAAACAGTTTGGTTCCTGGGCAGCATTTTCCTGACCGCGGAGTCATGCGTTTTCTTCCCGAGGCACCAAAAAGGCTTGATTTTTAAAACATGGAAGCAACACCATTTTTAGACATGGAATTCCACCCTCAGTCTTGTCCTGATGTCCTTTTTTGCCTTTGGTTTCAAAAAAAAATTTGGCTTCAGAAAACAGTTTGGTTCCTGGGCAGCATTTTCGTGACCGCGGAGTCATGCGTTTTCTTCCCCAGGCACCAAAAAGGCTTGATTTTTAAAACGTGGAAACAACACCATTTTTAGACATGGAATTCCACCCTCAATCTTGTCCTGGGTTCCTTTTTTGCCTTTGGTTTCAAAAAAAAATTGGCTTCAGAAAACAGTTTGGTTCCTGCGCAGTATTTTCCTGACCGCGGAGTCATGCGTTTTCTTCCCCAGGCACCAAAAAGGCTTGATTTTTAAAACGTGGAAGCAACACCATTTTTAGACATGGAATTCCACCCTCAATCTTGTCCTGGGGTCCTTTTTTGCCTTTGGTTTCAAAAAAAAATTTGGCTTCAGAAAACAGTTTGGTTCCTGGGCAGCATTTTCGTGACCGCGGAGTCATGCGTTTTCTTCCCCAGGTACCAAAAAGGCTTGATTTTTACAACCTGGAAGCAACACCATTTTTAGACATGGAATTCCACCCTCAGTCTTGTCCTGGGGTCCTTTTTTGCCTTTGGTTTCAAAAAAAAATTTGGCTTCAGAAAACAGTTTGGTTCCTGGGCAGCATTTTCCTGACCGCGGAGTCATGCGTTTTCTTCCCCAGACACCAAAAAGGCTTGATTTTTAAAAAGTTGAAGCAACACCATTTTTAGACATGGAATTCCACGCTCAATCTTGTCCTGATGTCCTTTTTTGCCTTTGGTTTCAAAAAAAAATTTGGCTTCCGAAAACAGTTTGGTTCCTGGGCAGCATTTTCCTGACCGCGGAGTCATGCGTTTTCTTCCCCAGGCACCAAAAAGGCTCGATTTTTAAAAAGTCGAAGCAACACCATTTTTAGACATGGAATTCCATGCTCAATCTTGTCCTGATGTCCTTTTTTGCCTTTGGTTTCAAAAAAAAATTGGCTTCAGAAAACAGTTTGGTTCCTGGGCAGCGTTTTCCTGACCGCGGAGTCATGCGTTTTCTTCCCCAAGGAACCAAAAAGGCTTGATTTTTAAAAAGTGGAAACAACACCATTTTTTGACATGGAATTCCACGCTCAATCTTGTCCTGATGTCCTTTTTTGCCTTTGGTTTCAAAAAAAAATTTGGCTTCAGAAAACAGTTTGGTTCCTGGGCAGCATTTTCCTGACTGCGGAGTCATGCGTTTTCTTCCCCAGGTACCAAAAAGGCTTGATTTTTAAAACCTGGAAGCAACACCATTTTTAGACATGGAATTCCACCCTCAGTCTTGTCCTGGGGTCCTTTTTTGCCTTTGGTTTCAAAAAAAAATTTGGCTTCAGAAAACAGTTTGGTTCCTGGGCAGCATTTTCCTGACCGCGGAGTCATGCGTTTTCTTCCCCAGGCACCAAAAAGGCTTGATTTTTAAACAGTGGAAGCAACACCATTTTTAGACATGGAATTCCACGCTCAATCTTGTCCTGGTGTCCTTTTTTGCCTTTGGTTTCAAAAAAAAATTTGGCTTCAGAAAACAGTTTGGTTCCTGGGCAGCATTTTCCTGACCGCGGAGTCATGCGTTTTATTCCCCAAGCACCAAAAAGGCTTGATTTTTAAAACGTGGAAGCAACACCATTTTTAGACATGGAATTCCACCCTCAATCTTGTCCAGGGGTCCTTTTTTGCCTTTGGTTTCAAAAAAAAATTTGGCTTCAGAAAACAGTTTGGTTCCTGGGCAGCATTTTCCTGACCGTGGAGTCATGCGTTTTCTTCCCCAGGCACCAAAAACGCTTGATTTTTAAAACGTGGAAGCAACACCATTTTTAGACATGGAATTCCACCCTCAATCTTGTCCTGGGGTCCTTTTTTGCCTTTGGTTTCAAAAAAAAAATTGGCTTCAGAAAACAGTTTGGTTCCTGGGCAGCATTTTCCTGACCGCGGAGTCATGCGTTTTCTTCCCGAGGCACCAAAAAGGCTTGATTTTTAAAAAGTGGAAGCAACACCATTTTTAGACATGGAATTCCACCCTAAGTCTTGTCCTGGGGTCCTTTTTTGCCTTTGGTTTCAAAAAAAAATTTGGCTTCAGAAAACAGTTTGGTTCCTGGGCAGCATTTTCCTGACCGCGGAGTCATGCGTTTTCTTCCCCAGGCACCAAAAAGGCTTGATTTTTAAAACATGGAAGCAACACCATTTTTAGACATGGAATTCCACCCTCAGTCTTGTCCTGATGTCCTTTTTTGCCTTTGGTTTCAAAAAAAAATTTGGCTTCAGAAAACAGTTTGGTTCCTGGGCAGCATTTTCCTGACCGCGGAGTCATGCGTTTTCTTCCCCAGGCACCAAAAACGCTTGATTTTTAAAACGTGGAAGCAACACCATTTTTAGACATGGAATTCCACCCTCAATCTTGTCCTGGGGTCCTTTTTTGCCTTTGGTTTCAAAAAAAAATTGGCTTCAGAAAACAGTTTGGTTCCTGGGCAGCATTTTCCTGACCGCGGAGTCATGCGTTTTCTTCCCGAGGCACCAAAAAGGCTTGATTTTTAAAACGTGGAAACAACACCATTTTTAGACATGGAATTCCACCCTAAGTCTTGTCCTGGGGTCCTTTTTTGCCTTTGGTTTCAAAAAAAAAATTGGCTTCAGAAAACAGTTTGGTTCCTGGGCAGCATTTTCCTGACCGCGGAGTCATGCGTTTTCTTCCCCAGGCACCAAAAAGGCTTGATTTTTAAAACATGGAAGCAACACCATTTTTAGACATGGAATTCCACCCTCAGTCTTGTCCTGATGTCCTTTTTTGCCTTTGGTTTCAAAAAAAAATTTGGCTTCAGAAAACAGTTTGGTTCCTGGGCAGCATTTTCCTGACCGCGGAGTCATGCGTTTTCTTCCCCAGGCACCAAAAAGGCTTGATTTTTAAAACGTGGAAGCAACACCATTTTTAGACATGGAATTCCACCCTCAATCTTGTCCTGGGGTCCTTTTTTGCCTTTGGTTTCAAAAAAAAATTGGCTTCAGAAAACAGTTTGGTTCCTGGGCAGCATTTTCCTGACCGCGGAGTCATGCGTTTTCTTCCCCAGGCACCAAAAAGGCTTGATTTTTAAAACGTGGAAGCAACACCATTTTTAGACATGGAATTCCACCCTCAGTCTTGTCCTGGGGTCCTTTTTTGCCTTTGGTTTCAAAAAAAAATTTGGCTTCAGAAAACAGTTTGGTTCCTGGGCAGCATTTTCCTGACCCCGGAGTCATGCGTTTTCTTCCCCAGGCACCAAAAAGTCTTGATTTTTAAAAAGTGGAAGCAACACCATTTTTAGACATGGAATTCCACCCTCAATCTTGTCCTGGGGTCCTTTTTTGCCTTTGGTTTCAAAAAAAAATTTGGCTTCCGAAAACAGTTTGGTTCCTGGGCAGCATTTTCCTGACCGCGGAGTCATGCGTTTTCTTCCCCAGGCACCAAAAAGGCTCGATTTTTAAAAAGTCGAAGCAACACCATTTTTAGACATGGAATTCCATGCTCAATCTTGTCCTGATGTCCTTTTTTGCCTTTGGTTTCAAAAAAAAAATTGGCTTCAGAAAACAGTTTGGTTCCTGGGCAGCGTTTTCCTGACCGCGGAGTCATGCGTTTTCTTCCCCAAGGAACCAAAAAGGCTTGATTTTTAAAAAGTGGAAACAACACCATTTTTTGACATGGAATTCCATGCTCAATCTTGTCCTGATGTCCTTTTTTGCCTTTGGTTTCAAAAAAAAATTTGGCTTCAGAAAACAGTTTGGTTCCTGGGCAGCATTTTCCTGACTGCGGAGTCATGCGTTTTCTTCCCCAGGTACCAAAAAGGCTTGATTTTTAAAACCTGGAAGCAACACCATTTTTAGACATGGAATTCCACCCTCAGTCTTGTCCTGGGGTCCTTTTTTGCCTTTGGTTTCAAAAAAAAATTTGGCTTCAGAAAACAGTTTGGTTCCTGGGCAGCATTTTCCTGACCGCGGAGTCATGCGTTTTCTTCCCCAGGCACCAAAAAGGCTTGATTTTTAAACAGTGGAAGCAACACCATTTTTAGACATGGAATTCCATGCTCAATCTTGTCCTGGTGTCCTTTTTTGCCTTTGGTTTCAAAAAAAAATTTGGCTTCAGAAAACAGTTTGGTTCCTGGGCAGCATTTTCCTGACCGCGGAGTCATGCGTTTTATTCCCCAAGCACCAAAAAGGCTTGATTTTTAAAACGTGGAAGCAACACCATTTTTAGACATGGAATTCCACCCTCAATCTTGTCCAGGGGTCCTTTTTTGCCTTTGGTTTCAAAAAAAAATTTGGCTTCAGAAAACAGTTTGGTTCCTGGGCAGCATTTTCCTGACCGTGGAGTCATGCGTTTTCTTCCCCAGGCACCAAAAACGCTTGATTTTTAAAACGTGGAAGCAACACCATTTTTAGACATGGAATTCCACCCTCAATCTTGTCCTGGGGTCCTTTTTTGCCTTTGGTTTCAAAAAAAAAATTGGCTTCAGAAAACAGTTTGGTTCCTGGGCAGCATTTTCCTGACCGCGGAGTCATGCGTTTTCTTCCCGAGGCACCAAAAAGGCTTGATTTTTAAAAAGTGGAAGCAACACCATTTTTAGACATGGAATTCCACCCTAAGTCTTGTCCTGGGGTCCTTTTTTGCCTTTGGTTTCAAAAAAAAATTTGGCTTCAGAAAACAGTTTGGTTCCTGGGCAGCATTTTCCTGACCGCGGAGTCATGCGTTTTCTTCCCCAGGCACCAAAAAGGCTTGATTTTTAAAACATGGAAGCAACACCATTTTTAGACATGGAATTCCACCCTCAGTCTTGTCCTGATGTCCTTTTTTGCCTTTGGTTTCAAAAAAAAATTTGGCTTCAGAAAACAGTTTGGTTCCTGGGCAGCATTTTCCTGACCGCGGAGTCATGCGTTTTCTTCCCCAGGCACCAAAAAGGCTTGATTTTTAAAACGTGGAAGCAACACCATTTTTAGACATGGAATTCCACCCTCAATCTTGTCCTGGGGTCCTTTTTTGCCTTTGGTTTCAAAAAAAAATTGGCTTCAGAAAACAGTTTGGTTCCTGGGCAGCATTTTCCTGACCGCGGAGTCATGCGTTTTCTTCCCCAGGCACCAAAAAGGCTTGATTTTTAAAACGTGGAAGCAACACCATTTTTAGACATGGAATTCCACCCTCAGTCTTGTCCTGGGGTCCTTTTTTGCCTTTGGTTTCAAAAAAAAATTTGGCTTCAGAAAACAGTTTGGTTCCTGGGCAGCATTTTCCTGACCCCGGAGTCATGCGTTTTCTTCCCCAGGCACCAAAAAGTCTTGATTTTTAAAAAGTGGAAGCAACACCATTTTTAGACATGGAATTCCACCCTCAATCTTGTCCTGGGGTCCTTTTTTGCCTTTGGTTTCAAAAAAAAATTTGGCTTCCGAAAACAGTTTGGTTCCTGGGCAGCATTTTCCTGACCGCGGAGTCATGCGTTTTCTTCCCCAGGCACCAAAAAGGCTCGATTTTTAAAAAGTCGAAGCAACACCATTTTTAGACATGGAATTCCATGCTCAATCTTGTCCTGATGTCCTTTTTTGCCTTTGGTTTCAAAAAAAAAATTGGCTTCAGAAAACAGTTTGGTTCCTGGGCAGCGTTTTCCTGACCGCGGAGTCATGCGTTTTCTTCCCCAAGGAACCAAAAAGGCTTGATTTTTAAAAAGTGGAAACAACACCATTTTTTGACATGGAATTCCACGCTCAATCTTGTCCTGATGTCCTTTTTTGCCTTTGGTTTCAAAAAAAAATTTGGCTTCAGAAAACAGTTTGGTTCCTGGGCAGCATTTTCCTGACTGCGGAGTCATGCGTTTTCTTCCCCAGGTACCAAAAAGGCTTGATTTTTAAAACCTGGAAGCAACACCATTTTTAGACATGGAATTCCACCCTCAATCTTGTCCAGGGGTCCTTTTTTGCCTTTGGTTTCAAAAAAAAATTTGGCTTCAGAAAACAGTTTGGTTCCTGGGCAGCATTTTCCTGACCGCGGAGTCATGCGTTTTCTTCCCCAGGCACCAAAAACGCTTGATTTTTAAAACGTGGAAGCAACACCATTTTTAGACATGGAATTCCACCCTCAATCTTGTCCTGGGGTCCTTTTTTGCCTTTGGTTTCAAAAAAAAAATTGGCTTCAGAAAACAGTTTGGTTCCTGGGCAGCATTTTCCTGACCGCGGAGTCATGCGTTTTCTTCCCGAGGCACCAAAAAGGCTTGATTTTTAAAAAGTGGAAGAAACACCATTTTTAGACATGGAATTCCACCCTAAGTCTTGTCCTGGGGTCCTTTTTTGCCTTTGGTTTCAAAAAAAAATTTGGCT
Source organism: Pantherophis guttatus (assembly GCF_059756535.1). Lineage (NCBI taxonomy): Eukaryota > Metazoa > Chordata > Lepidosauria > Squamata > Colubridae > Pantherophis > Pantherophis guttatus. Next base: position 16,674,140 of record NC_142074.1, on the reverse strand, counting down.
TCAGAAAACATTTTGGTTCCTGGGCAGCATTTTCCTGACCGCGGAGTCATGCGTTTTCTTCCCCAGGCACCAAAAAGGCTTGATTTTTAAAACATGGAAGCAACACCATTTTTAGACATGGAATTCCACCCTCAGTCTTGTCCTGATGTCCTTTTTTGCCTTTGGTTTCAAAAAAAAATTTGGCTTCAGAAAACAGTTTGGTTCCTGGGCAGCATTTTCCTGACCGCGGAGTCATGCGTTTTCTTCCCCAGGCACCAAAAACGCTTGATTTTTAAAACGTGGAAGCAACACCATTTTTAGACATGGAATTCCACCCTCAATCTTGTCCTGGGGTCCTTTTTTGCCTTTGGTTTCAAAAAAAAAATTGGCTTCAGAAAACAGTTTGGTTCCTGGGCAGCATTTTCCTGACCGCGGAGTCATGCGTTTTCTTCCCGAGGCACCAAAAAGGCTTGATTTTTAAAAAGTGGAAGCAACACCATTTTTAGACATGGAATTCCCCCCTCAGTCTTGTCCTGATGTCCTTTTTTGCCTTTGGTTTCAAAAAAAAATTTGGCTTCAGAAAACAGTTTGGTTCCTGGGCAGCATTTTCCTGACCGCGGAGTCATGCGTTTTCTTCCCCAGGCACCAAAAAGGCTTGATTTTTAAAACGTGGAAGCAACACCATTTTTAGACATGGAATTCCACCCTCAATCTTGTCCTGGGGTCCTTTTTTGCCTTTGGTTTCAAAAAAAAATTGGCTTCAGAAAACAGTTTGGTTCCTGGGCAGCATTTTCCTGACCGCGGAGTCATGCGTTTTCTTCCCCAGGCACCAAAAAGGCTTGATTTTTAAAACGTGGAAGCAACACCATTTTTAGACATGGAATTCCACCCTCAGTCTTGTCCTGGGGTCCTTTTTTGTCTTTGGTTTCAAAAAAAAAATTGGCTTCAGAAAACAGTTTGGTTCCTGGGCAGCATTTTCCTGACCGCGGAGTCATGCGTTTTCTTCCCCAGGCACCAAAAAGGCTTGATTTTTAAAACGTGGAACCAACACCATTTTTAGACATGGAATTCCACCCTCAGTCTTGTCCTGGGGCCCTTTTTTGCCTTTGGTTTCAAAAAAAAATTGGCTTCAGAAAACAGTTTGGTTCCTGGGCAGCATTTTCCTGACCGCGGAGTCATGCGTTTTCTTCCCCAGGCACCAAAAACGCTTGATTTTTAAAACGTGGAAGCAACACCATTTTTAGACATGGAATTCCACCCTCAATCTTGTCCTGGGGTCCTTTTTTGCCTTTGGTTTCAAAAAAAAATTTGGCTTCAGAAAACAGTTTGGTTCCTGGGCAGCATTTTCCTGACCGCGGAGTCATGCGTTTTCTTCCCGAGGCACCAAAAAGGCTTGATTTTTAAAAAGTGGAAGAAACACCATTTTTAGACATGGAATTCCACCCTAAGTCTTGTCCTGGGGTCCTTTTTTGCCTTTGGTTTCAAAAAAAAATTTGGCTTCAGAAAACATTTTGGTTCCTGGGCAGCATTTTCCTGACCGCGGAGTCATGCGTTTTCTTCCCCAGGCACCAAAAAGGCTTGATTTTTAAAACATGGAAGCAACACCATTTTTAGACATGGAATTCCACCCTCAGTCTTGTCCTGATGTCCTTTTTTGCCTTTGGTTTCAAAAAAAAATTTGGCTTCAGAAAACAGTTTGGTTCCTGGGCAGCATTTTCCTGACCGCGGAGTCATGCGTTTTCTTCCCCAGGCACCAAAAACGCTTGATTTTTAAAACGTGGAAGCAACACCATTTTTAGACATGGAATTCCACCCTCAATCTTGTCCTGGGGTCCTTTTTTGCCTTTGGTTTCAAAAAAAAAATTGGCTTCAGAAAACAGTTTGGTTCCTGGGCAGCATTTTCCTGACCGCGGAGTCATGCGTTTTCTTCCCGAGGCACCAAAAAGGCTTGATTTTTAAAAAGTGGAAGCAACACCATTTTTAGACATGGAATTCCCCCCTCAGTCTTGTCCTGATGTCCTTTTTTGCCTTTGGTTTCAAAAAAAAATTTGGCTTCAGAAAACAGTTTGGTTCCTGGGCAGCATTTTCCTGACCGCGGAGTCATGCGTTTTCTTCCCCAGGCACCAAAAAGGCTTGATTTTTAAAACGTGGAAGCAACACCATTTTTAGACATGGAATTCCACCCTCAATCTTGTCCTGGGGTCCTTTTTTGCCTTTGGTTTCAAAAAAAAATTGGCTTCAGAAAACAGTTTGGTTCCTGGGCAGCATTTTCCTGACCGCGGAGTCATGCGTTTTCTTCCCCAGGCACCAAAAAGGCTTGATTTTTAAAACGTGGAAGCAACACCATTTTTAGACATGGAATTCCACCCTCAGTCTTGTCCTGGGGTCCTTTTTTGTCTTTGGTTTCAAAAAAAAAATTGGCTTCAGAAAACAGTTTGGTTCCTGGGCAGCATTTTCCTGACCCCGGAGTCATGCGTTTTCTTCCCCAGGCACCAAAAAGTCTTGATTTTTAAAAAGTGGAAGCAACACCATTTTTAGACATGGAATTCCACCCTCAATCTTGTCCTGGGGTCCTTTTTTGCCTTTGGTTTCAAAAAAAATTTTGGCTTCAGAAAACAGTTTGGTTCCTGGGCATCATTTTCCTGACCGCGGAGTCATGCGTTTTCTTCCCCAAGCACCAAAAAGCCTTGATTTTTAAAAAGTGGAAGCAACACCATTTTTAGACATGGAATTCCACGCTCAATCTTGTCCTGGGGTCCTTTTTTGCCTTTGGTTTCAAAAAAAAATTTGGCTTCAGAAAACAGTTTGGTTCCTGGGCAGCATTTTCCTGACCGCGGAGTCATGCGTTTTCTTCCCCAGGCACCAAAAAGGCTTGATTTTTAAAACGTGGAAGCAACACCATTTTTAGACATGGAATTCCACCCTCAGTCTTGTCCTGGGGTCCTTTTTTGTCTTTGGTTTCAAAAAAAAATTTGGCTTCAGAAAACAGTTTGGTTCCTGGGCAGCATTTTCCTGACCCCGGAGTCATGCGTTTTCTTCCCCAGGCACCAAAAAGTCTTGATTTTTAAAAAGTGGTAGCAACACCATTTTTAGACATGGAATTCCACCCTCAATCTTGTCCTGGGGTCCTTTTTTGCCTTTAGTTTCAAAAAAAAATTTGGCTTCAGAAAATAGTTTGGTTCCTGGGCATCATTTTCCTGACCGCGGAGTCATGCGTTTTCTTCCCCAAGCACCAAAAAGGCTTGATTTTTAAAAAGTGGAAGCAACACCATTTTTAGACATGGAATTCCACGCTCAATCTTGTCCTGGTGTCCTTTTTTGCCTTTGGTTTCAAAAAAAAATTTGGCTTCAGAAACCAGTTTGGTTCCTGGGCAGGATTTTCCTGACCGTGGAGTCATGCGTTTTCTTCCCCAGGTACCAAAAAGGCTTGATTTTTGAAACCTGGAAGCAACACCATTTTTAGACATGGAATTCCACCCTCAGTCTTGTCCTGGGGTCCTTTTTTGCCTTTGGTTTCAAAAAAAAATTTGGCTTCAGAAAACAGTTTGGTTCCTGGGCAGCATTTTCCTGACCGCGGAGTCATGCGTTTTCTTCCCCAGGCACCAAAAAGGCTTGATTTTTAAAACGTGGAAGCAACACCATTTTTAGACATGGAATTCCACCCTCAATCTTGTCCTGGGGTCCTTTTTTGCCTTTGGTTTCAAAAAAAAATTTGGCTTCAGAAAACAGTTTGGTTCCTGGGCATCATTTTCCTGACCGCGGAGTCATGCGTTTTCTTCCCCAAGCACCAAAAAGGCTTGATTTTTAAAAAGTGGAAGCAACACCATTTTTAGACATGGAATTCCACGCTCAATCTTGTCCTGGGGTCCTTTTTTGCCTTTGGTTTCAAAAAAAAATTTGGCTTCAGAAACCAGTTTGGTTCCTGGGCAGGATTTTCCTGACCGCGGAGTCATGCGTTTTCTTCCCCAGGTACCAAAAAGGCTTGATTTTTAAAACCTGGAAGCAACACCATTTTTAGACATGGAATTCCACCCTCAGTCTTGTCCTGGGGTCCTTTTTTGCCTTTGGTTTCAAAAAAAAAATTGGCTTCAGAAAACAGTTTGGTTCCTGGGCAGCATTTTCCTGACCGCGGAGTCATGCGTTTTCTTCCCCAGGCACCAAAAAGGCTTGATTTTTAAAACGTGGAAGCAACACCATTTTTAGACATGGAATTCCACCCTCAATGTTGTCCTGGGGTCCTTTTTTGCCTTTGGTTTCAAAAAAAAATTTGGCTTCAGAAAACAGTTTGGTTCCTGGGCAGCATTTTCCTGACTGCGGAGTCATGCGTTTTCTTCCCCAGGTACCAAAAAGGCTTGATTTTTAAAACCTGGAAGCAACACCATTTTTAGACATGGAATTCCACCCTCAGTCTTGTCCTGGGGTCCTTTTTTGCCTTTGGTTTCAAAAAAAAATTTGGCTTCAGAAAACAGTTTGGTTCCTGGGCAGCATTTTCCTGACCGCGGAGTCATGCGTTTTCTTCCCCAGGCACCAAAAAGGCTTGATTTTTAAACAGTGGAAGCAACACCATTTTTAGACATGGAATTCCACGCTCAATCTTGTCCTGGTGTCCTTTTTTGCCTTTGGTTTCAAAAAAAAATTTGGCTTCAGAAAACAGTTTGGTTCCTGGGCAGCATTTTCCTGACCGCGGAGTCATGCGTTTTATTCCCCAAGCACCAAAAAGGCTTGATTTTTAAAACGTGGAAGCAACACCATTTTTAGACATGGAATTCCACCCTCAATCTTGTCCTGGGGTCCTTTTTTGCCTTTGGTTTCAAAAAAAAAATTGGCTTCAGAAAACAGTTTGGTTCCTGGGCAGCATTTTCCTGACCGCGGAGTCATGCGTTTTCTTCCCGAGGCACCAAAAAGGCTTGATTTTTAAAAAGTGGAAGCAACACCATTTTTAGACATGGAATTCCACCCTAAGTCTTGTCCTGGGGTCCTTTTTTGCCTTTGGTTTCAAAAAAAAATTAGGCTTCAGAAAACAGTTTGGTTCCTGGGCAGCATTTTCCTGACCGCGGAGTCATGCGTTTTCTTCCCCAGGCACCAAAAAGGCTTGATTTTTAAAACATGGAAGCAACACCATTTTTAGACATGGAATTCCACCCTCAGTCTTGTCCTGATGTCCTTTTTTGCCTTTGGTTTCAAAAAAAAATTTGGCTTCAGAAAACAGTTTGGTTCCTGGGCATCATTTTCCTGACCGCGGAGTCATGCGTTTTCTTCCCCAAGCACCAAAAAGGCTTGATTTTTAAAAAGTGGAAGCAACACCATTTTTAGACATGGAATTCCACGCTCAATCTTGTCCTGGGGTCCTTTTTTGCCTTTGGTTTCAAAAAAAAATTTGGCTTCAGAAACCAGTTTGGTTCCTGGGCAGGATTTTCCTGACCGCGGAGTCATGCGTTTTCTTCCCCAGGTACCAAAAAGGCTTGATTTTTAAAACCTGGAAGCAACACCATTTTTAGACATGGAATTCCACCCTCAGTCTTGTCCTGGGGTCCTTTTTTGCCTTTGGTTTCAAAAAAAAAATTGGCTTCAGAAAACAGTTTGGTTCCTGGGCAGCATTTTCCTGACCGCGGAGTCATGCGTTTTCTTCCCCAGGCACCAAAAAGGCTTGATTTTTAAAACGTGGAAGCAACACCATTTTTAGACATGGAATTCCACCCTCAATGTTGTCCTGGGGTCCTTTTTTGCCTTTGGTTTCAAAAAAAAATTTGGCTTCAGAAAACAGTTTGGTTCCTGGGCAGCATTTTCCTGACTGCGGAGTCATGCGTTTTCTTCCCCAGGTACCAAAAAGGCTTGATTTTTAAAACCTGGAAGCAACACCATTTTTAGACATGGAATTCCACCCTCAGTCTTGTCCTGGGGTCCTTTTTTGCCTTTGGTTTCAAAAAAAAATTTGGCTTCAGAAAACAGTTTGGTTCCTGGGCAGCATTTTCCTGACCGCGGAGTCATGCGTTTTCTTCCCCAGGCACCAAAAAGGCTTGATTTTTAAACAGTGGAAGCAACACCATTTTTAGACATGGAATTCCACGCTCAATCTTGTCCTGGTGTCCTTTTTTGCCTTTGGTTTCAAAAAAAAATTTGGCTTCAGAAAACAGTTTGGTTCCTGGGCAGCATTTTCCTGACCGCGGAGTCATGCGTTTTATTCCCCAAGCACCAAAAAGGCTTGATTTTTAAAACGTGGAAGCAACACCATTTTTAGACATGGAATTCCACCCTCAATCTTGTCCTGGGGTCCTTTTTTGCCTTTGGTTTCAAAAAAAAAATTGGCTTCAGAAAACAGTTTGGTTCCTGGGCAGCATTTTCCTGACCGCGGAGTCATGCGTTTTCTTCCCGAGGCACCAAAAAGGCTTGATTTTTAAAAAGTGGAAGCAACACCATTTTTAGACATGGAATTCCACCCTAAGTCTTGTCCTGGGGTCCTTTTTTGCCTTTGGTTTCAAAAAAAAATTAGGCTTCAGAAAACAGTTTGGTTCCTGGGCAGCATTTTCCTGACCGCGGAGTCATGCGTTTTCTTCCCCAGGCACCAAAAAGGCTTGATTTTTAAAACATGGAAGCAACACCATTTTTAGACATGGAATTCCACCCTCAGTCTTGTCCTGATGTCCTTTTTTGCCTTTGGTTTCAAAAAAAAATTTGGCTTCAGAAAACAGTTTGGTTCCTGGGCAGCATTTTCCTGACCGCGGAGTCATGCGTTTTCTTCCCCAGGCACCAAAAAGGCTTGATTTTTAAAACGTGGAAGCAACACCATTTTTAGACATGGAATTCCACCCTCAATCTTGTCCTGGGGTCCTTTTTTGCCTTTGGTTTCAAAAAAAAATTGGCTTCAGAAAACAGTTTGGTTCCTGGGCAGCATTTTCCTGACCGCGGAGTCATGCGTTTTCTTCCCCAGGCACCAAAAAGGCTTGATTTTTAAAACGTGGAAGCAACACCATTTTTAGACATGGAATTCCACCCTCAGTCTTGTCCTGGGGTCCTTTTTTGTCTTTGGTTTCAAAAAAAAATTTGGCTTCAGAAAACAGTTTGGTTCCTGGGCAGCATTTTCCTGACCCCGGAGTCATGCGTTTTCTTCCCCAGGCACCAAAAAGTCTTGATTTTTAAAAAGTGGAAGCAACACCATTTTTAGACATGGAATTCCACCCTCAATCTTGTCCTGGGGTCCTTTTTTGCCTTTGGTTTCAAAAAAAATTTTGGCTTCAGAAAACAGTTTGGTTCCTGGGCATCATTTTCCTGACCGCGGAGTCATGCGTTTTCTTCCCCAAGCACCAAAAAGCCTTGATTTTTAAAAAGTGGAAGCAACACCATTTTTAGACATGGAATTCCACGCTCAATCTTGTCCTGGGGTCCTTTTTTGCCTTTGGTTTCAAAAAAAAATTTGGCTTCAGAAAACAGTTTGGTTCCTGGGCAGCATTTTCCTGACCGCGGAGTCATGCGTTTTCTTCCCCAGGCACCAAAAAGGCTTGATTTTTAAAACGTGGAAGCAACACCATTTTTAGACATGGAATTCCACCCTCAGTCTTGTCCTGGGGTCCTTTTTTGTCTTTGGTTTCAAAAAAAAATTTGGCTTCAGAAAACAGTTTGGTTCCTGGGCAGCATTTTCCTGACCGCGGAGTCATGCGTTTTCTTCCCCAGGCACCAAAAAGGCTTGATTTTTAAAACGTGGAAGCAACACCATTTTTAGACATGGAATTCCACCCTCAATGTTGTCCTGGGGTCCTTTTTTGCCTTTGGTTTCAAAAAAAAATTTGGCTTCAGAAAACAGTTTGGTTCCTGGGCAGCATTTTCCTGACTGCGGAGTCATGCGTTTTCTTCCCCAGGTACCGAAAAGGCTTGATTTTTAAAACCTGGAAGCAACACCATTTTTAGACATGGAATTCCACGCTCAATCTTGTCCTGGTGTCCTTTTTTGCCTTTGGTTTCAAAAAAAAATTTGGCTTCAGAAAACAGTTTGGTTCCTGGGCAGCATTTTCCTGACCGCGGAGTCATGCGTTTTATTCCCCAAGCACCAAAAAGGCTTGATTTTTAAAACGTGGAAGCAACACCATTTTTAGACATGGAATTCCACCCTCAATCTTGTCCTGGGGTCCTTTTTTGCCTTTGGTTTCAAAAAAAAAATTGGCTTCAGAAAACAGTTTGGTTCCTGGGCAGCATTTTCCTGACCGCGGAGTCATGCGTTTTCTTCCCGAGGCACCAAAAAGGCTTGATTTTTAAAAAGTGGAAGCAACACCATTTTTAGACATGGAATTCCACCCTAAGTCTTGTCCTGGGGTCCTTTTTTGCCTTTGGTTTCAAAAAAAAATTAGGCTTCAGAAAACAGTTTGGTTCCTGGGCAGCATTTTCCTGACCGCGGAGTCATGCGTTTTCTTCCCCAGGCACCAAAAAGGCTTGATTTTTAAAACATGGAAGCAACACCATTTTTAGACATGGAATTCCACCCTCAGTCTTGTCCTGATGTCCTTTTTTGCCTTTGGTTTCAAAAAAAAATTTGGCTTCAGAAAACAGTTTGGTTCCTGGGCAGCATTTTCCTGACCGCGGAGTCATGCGTTTTCTTCCCCAGGCACCAAAAAGGCTTGATTTTTAAAACGTGGAAGCAACACCATTTTTAGACATGGAATTCCACCCTCAATCTTGTCCTGGGGTCCTTTTTTGCCTTTGGTTTCAAAAAAAAATTGGCTTCAGAAAACAGTTTGGTTCCTGGGCAGCATTTTCCTGACCGCGGAGTCATGCGTTTTCTTCCCCAGGCACCAAAAAGGCTTGATTTTTAAAACGTGGAAGCAACACCATTTTTAGACATGGAATTCCACCCTCAGTCTTGTCCTGGGGTCCTTTTTTGTCTTTGGTTTCAAAAAAAAATTTGGCTTCAGAAAACAGTTTGGTTCCTGGGCAGCATTTTCCTGACCCCGGAGTCATGCGTTTTCTTCCCCAGGCACCAAAAAGTCTTGATTTTTAAAAAGTGGAAGCAACACCATTTTTAGACATGGAATTCCACCCTCAATCTTGTCCTGGGGTCCTTTTTTGCCTTTGGTTTCAAAAAAAATTTTGGCTTCAGAAAACAGTTTGGTTCCTGGGCATCATTTTCCTGACCGCGGAGTCATGCGTTTTCTTCCCCAGGCACCAAAAAGTCTTGATTTTTAAAACGTGGAAGCAACACCATTTTTAGACATGGAATTCCACCCTCAGTCTTGTCCTGGGGTCCTTTTTTGTCTTTGGTTTCAAAAAAAAATTTGGCTTCAGAAAACAGTTTGGTTCCTGGGCAGCATTTTCCTGACCCCGGAGTCATGCGTTTTCTTCCCCAGGCACCAAAAAGTCTTGATTTTTAAAAAGTGGAAGCAACACCATTTTTAGACATGGAATTCCACCCTCAATCTTGTCCTGGGGTCCTTTTTTGCCTTTGGTTTCAAAAAAAATTTTGGCTTCAGAAAACAGTTTGGTTCCTGGGCATCATTTTCCTGACCGCGGAGTCATGCGTTTTCTTCCCCAAGCACCAAAAAGCCTTGATTTTTAAAAAGTGGAAGCAACACCATTTTTAGACATGGAATTCCACGCTCAATCTTGTCCTGGGGTCCTTTTTTGCCTTTGGTTTCAAAAAAAAATTTGGCTTCAGAAAACAGTTTGGTTCCTGGGCAGCATTTTCCTGACCGCGGAGTCATGCGTTTTCTTCCCCAGGCACCAAAAAGGCTTGATTTTTAAAACGTGGAAGCAACACCATTTTTAGACATGGAATTCCACCCTCAGTCTTGTCCTGGGGTCCTTTTTTGTCTTTGGTTTCAAAAAAAAATTTGGCTTCAGAAAACAGTTTGGTTCCTGGGCAGCATTTTCCTGACCCCGGAGTCATGCGTTTTCTTCCCCAGGCACCAAAAAGTCTTGATTTTTAAAAAGTGGTAGCAACACCATTTTTAGACATGGAATTCCACCCTCAATCTTGTCCTGGGGTCCTTTTTTGCCTTTAGTTTCAAAAAAAAATTTGGCTTCAGAAAACAGTTTGGTTCCTGGGCATCATTTTCCTGACCGCGGAGTCATGCGTTTTCTTCCCCAAGCACCAAAAAGGCTTGATTTTTAAAAAGTGGAAGCAACACCATTTTTAGACATGGAATTCCACGCTCAATCTTGTCCTGGTGTCCTTTTTTGCCTTTGGTTTCAAAAAAAAATTTGGCTTCAGAAACCAGTTTGGTTCCTGGGCAGGATTTTCCTGACCGTGGAGTCATGCGTTTTCTTCCCCAGGTACCAAAAAGGCTTGATTTTTGAAACCTGGAATCAACACCATTTTTAGACATGGAATTCCACCCTCAGTCTTGTCCTGGGGTCCTTTTTTGCCTTTGGTTTCAAAAAAAAATTTGGCTTCAGAAAACAGTTTGGTTCCTGGGCAGCATTTTCCTGACCGCGGAGTCATGCGTTTTCTTCCCCAGGCACCAAAAAGGCTTGATTTTTAAAACGTGGAAGCAACACCATTTTTAGACATGGAATTCCACGCTCAATCTTGTCCTGGGGTCCTTTTTTGCCTTTGGTTTCAAAAAAAAATTTGGCTTCAGAAAACAGTTTGGTTCCTGGGCAGCATTTTCCTGACCGCGGAGTCATGCGTTTTCTTCCCCAGGCACCAAAAAGGCTTGATTTTTAAAACGTGGAAGCAACACCATTTTTAGACATGGAATTCCACCCTCAGTCTTGTCCTGGGGTCCTTTTTTGTCTTTGGTTTCAAAAAAAAATTTGGCTTCAGAAAACAGTTTGGTTCCTGGGCAGCATTTTCCTGACCCCGGAGTCATGCGTTTTCTTCCCCAGGCACCAAAAAGTCTTGATTTTTAAAAAGTGGTAGCAACACCATTTTTAGACATGGAATTCCACCCTCAATCTTGTCCTGGGGTCCTTTTTTGCCTTTAGTTTCAAAAAAAAATTTGGCTTCAGAAAACAGTTTGGTTCCTGGGCATCATTTTCCTGACCGCGGAGTCATGCGTTTTCTTCCCCAAGCACCAAAAAGGCTTGATTTTTAAAAAGTGGAAGCAACACCATTTTTAGACATGGAATTCCACGCTCAATCTTGTCCTGGTGTCCTTTTTTGCCTTTGGTTTCAAAAAAAAATTTGGCTTCAGAAACCAGTTTGGTTCCTGGGCAGGATTTTCCTGACCGTGGAGTCATGCGTTTTCTTCCCCAGGTACCAAAAAGGCTTGATTTTTGAAACCTGGAATCAACACCATTTTTAGACATGTAATTCCACCCTCAGTCTTGTCCTGGGGTCCTTTTTTGCCTTTGGTTTCAAAAAAAAATTTGGCTTCAGAAAACAGTTTGGTTCCTGGGCAGCATTTTCCTGACCGCGGAGTCATGCGTTTTCTTCCCCAGGCACCAAAAAGGCTTGATTTTTAAAACGTGGAAGCAACACCATTTTTAGACATGGAATTCCACCCTCAGTCTTGTCCTGGGGTCCTTTTTTGCCTTTGGTTTCAAAAAAAAATTTGGCTTCAGAAAACAGTTTGGTTCCTGGGCAGCATTTTCCTGACCGCGGAGTCATGCGTTTTCTTCCCCAGGCACCAAAAAGGCTTGATTTTTAAACAGTGGAAGCAACACCATTTTTAGACATGGAATTCCACGCTCAATCTTGTCCTGGTGTCCTTTTTTGCCTTTGGTTTCAAAAAAAAATTTGGCTTCAGAAAACAGTTTGGTTCCTGGGCAGCATTTTCCTGACCGCGGAGTCATGCGTTTTATTCCCCAAGCACCAAAAAGGCTTGATTTTTAAAACGTGGAAGCAACACCATTTTTAGACATGGAATTCCACCCTCAATCTTGTCCAGGGGTCCTTTTTTGCCTTTGGTTTCAAAAAAAAATTTGGCTTCAGAAAACAGTTTGGTTCCTGGGCAGCATTTTCCTGACCGCGGAGTCATGCGTTTTCTTCCCCAGGCACCAAAAACGCTTGATTTTTAAAACGTGGAAGCAACACCATTTTTAGACATGGAATTCCACCCTCAATCTTGTCCTGGGGTCCTTTTTTGCCTTTGGTTTCAAAAAAAATTTTGGCTTCAGAAAACAGTTTGGTTCCTGGGCAGCATTTTCCTGACCGCGGAGTCATGCGTTTTCTTCCCGAGGCACCAAAAAGGCTTGATTTTTAAAAAGTGGAAGCAACACCATTTTTAGACATGGAATTCCACCCTAAGTCTTGTCCTGGGGTCCTTTTTTGCCTTTGGTTTCAAAAAAAAATTTGGCTTCAGAAAACAGTTTGGTTCCTGGGCAGCATTTTCCTGACCGCGGAGTCATGCGTTTTCTTCCCCAGGCACCAAAAAGGCTTGATTTTTAAAACATGGAAGCAACACCATTTTTAGACATGGAATTCCACCCTCAGTCTTGTCCTGATGTCCTTTTTTGCCTTTGGTTTCAAAAAAAAATTTGGCTTCAGAAAACAGTTTGGTTCCTGGGCAGCATTTTCCTGACCGCGGAGTCATGCGTTTTCTTCCCCAGGCACCAAAAACGCTTGATTTTTAAAACGTGGAAGCAACACCATTTTTAGACATGGAATTCCACCCTCAATCTTGTCCTGGGGTCCTTTTTTGCCTTTGGTTTCAAAAAAAAAATTGGCTTCAGAAAACAGTTTGGTTCCTGGGCAGCATTTTCCTGACCGCGGAGTCATGCGTTTTCTTCCCGAGGCACCAAAAAGGCTTGATTTTTAAAACATGGAAGCAACACCATTTTTAGACATGGAATTCCACCCTCAGTCTTGTCCTGATGTCCTTTTTTGCCTTTGGTTTCAAAAAAAAATTTGGCTTCAGAAAACAGTTTGGTTCCTGGGCAGCATTTTCCTGACCGCGGAGTCATGCGTTTTCTTCCCCAGGCACCAAAAAGGCTTGATTTTTAAAAAGTGGAAGCAACACCATTTTTAGACATGGAATTCCACCCTCAATCTTGTCCTGGGGTCCTTTTTTGCCTTTGGTTTCAAAAAAAAATTTGGCTTCAGAAAACAGTTTGGTTCCTGGGCAGCATTTTCCTGACCGCGGAGTCATGCGTTTTCTTCCCCAGGCACCAAAAAGGCTTGATTTTTAAAACGTGGAAGCAACACCATTTTTAGACATGGAATTCCACCCTCAGTCTTGTCCTGGGGTCCTTTTTTGTCTTTGGTTTCAAAAAAAAATTTGGCTTCAGAAAACAGTTTGGTTCCTGGGCAGCATTTTCCTGACCCCGGAGTCATGCGTTTTCTTCCCCAGGCACCAAAAAGTCTTGATTTTTAAAAAGTGGTAGCAACACCATTTTTAGACATGGAATTCCACCCTCAATCTTGTCCTGGGGTCCTTTTTTGCCTTTAGTTTCAAAAAAAAATTTGGCTTCAGAAAACAGTTTGGTTCCTGGGCATCATTTTCCTGACCGCGGAGTCATGCGTTTTCTTCCCCAAGCACCAAAAAGGCTTGATTTTTAAAACGTGGAAGCAACACCATTTTTAGACATGGAATTCCACGCTCAATCTTGTCCTGGTGTCCTTTTTTGCCTTTGGTTTCAAAAAAAAATTTGGCTTCAGAAACCAGTTTGGTTCCTGGGCAGCATTTTCCTGACCGCGGAGTCATGCGTTTTCTTCCCCAGGCACCAAAAAGGCTTGATTTTTAAAACGTGGAAGCAACACCATTTTTAGACATGGAATTCCACCCTCAGTCTTGTCCTGGGGTCCTTTTTTGTCTTTGGTTTCAAAAAAAAATTTGGCTTCAGAAAACAGTTTGGTTCCTGGGCAGCATTTTCCTGACCCCGGAGTCATGCGTTTTCTTCCCCAGGCACCAAAAAGTCTTGATTTTTAAAAAGTGGAAGCAACACCATTTTTAGACATGGAATTCCACCCTCAATCTTGTCCTGGGGTCCTTTTTTGCCTTTGGTTTCAAAAAAAATTTTGGCTTCAGAAAACAGTTTGGTTCCTGGGCATCATTTTCCTGACCGCGGAGTCATGCGTTTTCTTCCCCAAGCACCAAAAAGCCTTGATTTTTAAAAAGTGGAAGCAACACCATTTTTAGACATGGAATTCCACGCTCAATCTTGTCCTGGGGTCCTTTTTTGCCTTTGGTTTCAAAAAAAAATTTGGCTTCAGAAAACAGTTTGGTTCCTGGGCAGCATTTTCCTGACCGCGGAGTCATGCGTTTTCTTCCCCAGGCACCAAAAAGGCTTGATTTTTAAAACGTGGAAGCAACACCATTTTTAGACATGGAATTCCACCCTCAGTCTTGTCCTGGGGTCCTTTTTTGTCTTTGGTTTCAAAAAAAAATTTGGCTTCAGAAAACAGTTTGGTTCCTGGGCAGCATTTTCCTGACCCCGGAGTCATGCGTTTTCTTCCCCAGGCACCAAAAAGTCTTGATTTTTAAAAAGTGGTAGCAACACCATTTTTAGACATGGAATTCCACCCTCAATCTTGTCCTGGGGTCCTTTTTTGCCTTTAGTTTCAAAAAAAAATTTGGCTTCAGAAAACAGTTTGGTTCCTGGGCATCATTTTCCTGACCGCGGAGTCATGCGTTTTCTTCCCCAAGCACCAAAAAGGCTTGATTTTTAAAAAGTGGAAGCAACACCATTTTTAGACATGGAATTCCACGCTCAATCTTGTCCTGGTGTCCTTTTTTGCCTTTGGTTTCAAAAAAAAATTTGGCTTCAGAAACCAGTTTGGTTCCTGGGCAGGATTTTCCTGACCGTGGAGTCATGCGTTTTCTTCCCCAGGTACCAAAAAGGCTTGATTTTTGAAACCTGGAAGCAACACCATTTTTAGACATGGAATTCCACCCTCAGTCTTGTCCTGGGGTCCTTTTTTGCCTTTGGTTTCAAAAAAAAATTTGGCTTCAGAAAACAGTTTGGTTCCTGGGCAGCATTTTCCTGACCGCGGAGTCATGCGTTTTCTTCCCCAGGCACCAAAAAGGCTTGATTTTTAAAACGTGGAAGCAACACCATTTTTAGACATGGAATTCCACCCTCAATGTTGTCCTGGGGTCCTTTTTTGCCTTTGGTTTCAAAAAAAAATTTGGCTTCAGAAAACAGTTTGGTTCCTGGGCAGCATTTTCCTGACTGCGGAGTCATGCGTTTTCTTCCCCAGGTACCGAAAAGGCTTGATTTTTAAAACCTGGAAGCAACACCATTTTTAGACATGGAATTCCACGCTCAATCTTGTCCTGGTGTCCTTTTTTGCCTTTGGTTTCAAAAAAAAATTTGGCTTCAGAAAACAGTTTGGTTCCTGGGCAGCATTTTCCTGACCGCGGAGTCATGCGTTTTATTCCCCAAGCACCAAAAAGGCTTGATTTTTAAAACGTGGAAGCAACACCATTTTTAGACATGGAATTCCACCCTCAATCTTGTCCTGGGGTCCTTTTTTGCCTTTGGTTTCAAAAAAAAAATTGGCTTCAGAAAACAGTTTGGTTCCTGGGCAGCATTTTCCTGACCGCGGAGTCATGCGTTTTCTTCCCGAGGCACCAAAAAGGCTTGATTTTTAAAAAGTGGAAGCAACACCATTTTTAGACATGGAATTCCACCCTAAGTCTTGTCCTGGGGTCCTTTTTTGCCTTTGGTTTCAAAAAAAAATTAGGCTTCAGAAAACAGTTTGGTTCCTGGGCAGCATTTTCCTGACCGCGGAGTCATGCGTTTTCTTCCCCAGGCACCAAAAAGGCTTGATTTTTAAAACATGGAAGCAACACCATTTTTAGACATGGAATTCCACCCTCAGTCTTGTCCTGATGTCCTTTTTTGCCTTTGGTTTCAAAAAAAAATTTGGCTTCAGAAAACAGTTTGGTTCCTGGGCAGCATTTTCCTGACCGCGGAGTCATGCGTTTTCTTCCCCAGGCACCAAAAAGGCTTGATTTTTAAAACGTGGAAGCAACACCATTTTTAGACATGGAATTCCACCCTCAATCTTGTCCTGGGGTCCTTTTTTGCCTTTGGTTTCAAAAAAAAATTGGCTTCAGAAAACAGTTTGGTTCCTGGGCAGCATTTTCCTGACCGCGGAGTCATGCGTTTTCTTCCCCAGGCACCAAAAAGGCTTGATTTTTAAAACGTGGAAGCAACACCATTTTTAGACATGGAATTCCACCCTCAGTCTTGTCCTGGGGTCCTTTTTTGTCTTTGGTTTCAAAAAAAAATTTGGCTTCAGAAAACAGTTTGGTTCCTGGGCAGCATTTTCCTGACCCCGGAGTCATGCGTTTTCTTCCCCAGGCACCAAAAAGTCTTGATTTTTAAAAAGTGGAAGCAACACCATTTTTAGACATGGAATTCCACCCTCAATCTTGTCCTGGGGTCCTTTTTTGCCTTTGGTTTCAAAAAAAATTTTGGCTTCAGAAAACAGTTTGGTTCCTGGGCATCATTTTCCTGACCGCGGAGTCATGCGTTTTCTTCCCCAGGCACCAAAAAGTCTTGATTTTTAAAACGTGGAAGCAACACCATTTTTAGACATGGAATTCCACCCTCAGTCTTGTCCTGGGGTCCTTTTTTGTCTTTGGTTTCAAAAAAAAATTTGGCTTCAGAAAACAGTTTGGTTCCTGGGCAGCATTTTCCTGACCCCGGAGTCATGCGTTTTCTTCCCCAGGCACCAAAAAGTCTTGATTTTTAAAAAGTGGAAGCAACACCATTTTTAGACATGGAATTCCACCCTCAATCTTGTCCTGGGGTCCTTTTTTGCCTTTGGTTTCAAAAAAAATTTTGGCTTCAGAAAACAGTTTGGTTCCTGGGCATCATTTTCCTGACCGCGGAGTCATGCGTTTTCTTCCCCAAGCACCAAAAAGCCTTGATTTTTAAAAAGTGGAAGCAACACCATTTTTAGACATGGAATTCCACGCTCAATCTTGTCCTGGGGTCCTTTTTTGCCTTTGGTTTCAAAAAAAAATTTGGCTTCAGAAAACAGTTTGGTTCCTGGGCAGCATTTTCCTGACCGCGGAGTCATGCGTTTTCTTCCCCAGGCACCAAAAAGGCTTGATTTTTAAAACGTGGAAGCAACACCATTTTTAGACATGGAATTCCACCCTCAGTCTTGTCCTGGGGTCCTTTTTTGTCTTTGGTTTCAAAAAAAAATTTGGCTTCAGAAAACAGTTTGGTTCCTGGGCAGCATTTTCCTGACCCCGGAGTCATGCGTTTTCTTCCCCAGGCACCAAAAAGTCTTGATTTTTAAAAAGTGGTAGCAACACCATTTTTAGACATGGAATTCCACCCTCAATCTTGTCCTGGGGTCCTTTTTTGCCTTTAGTTTCAAAAAAAAATTTGGCTTCAGAAAACAGTTTGGTTCCTGGGCATCATTTTCCTGACCGCGGAGTCATGCGTTTTCTTCCCCAAGCACCAAAAAGGCTTGATTTTTAAAAAGTGGAAGCAACACCATTTTTAGACATGGAATTCCACGCTCAATCTTGTCCTGGTGTCCTTTTTTGCCTTTGGTTTCAAAAAAAAATTTGGCTTCAGAAACCAGTTTGGTTCCTGGGCAGGATTTTCCTGACCGTGGAGTCATGCGTTTTCTTCCCCAGGTACCAAAAAGGCTTGATTTTTGAAACCTGGAATCAACACCATTTTTAGACATGGAATTCCACCCTCAGTCTTGTCCTGGGGTCCTTTTTTGCCTTTGGTTTCAAAAAAAAATTTGGCTTCAGAAAACAGTTTGGTTCCTGGGCAGCATTTTCCTGACCGCGGAGTCATGCGTTTTCTTCCCCAGGCACCAAAAAGGCTTGATTTTTAAAACGTGGAAGCAACACCATTTTTAGACATGGAATTCCACGCTCAATCTTGTCCTGGGGTCCTTTTTTGCCTTTGGTTTCAAAAAAAAATTTGGCTTCAGAAAACAGTTTGGTTCCTGGGCAGCATTTTCCTGACCGCGGAGTCATGCGTTTTCTTCCCCAGGCACCAAAAAGGCTTGATTTTTAAAACGTGGAAGCAACACCATTTTTAGACATGGAATTCCACCCTCAGTCTTGTCCTGGGGTCCTTTTTTGTCTTTGGTTTCAAAAAAAAATTTGGCTTCAGAAAACAGTTTGGTTCCTGGGCAGCATTTTCCTGACCCCGGAGTCATGCGTTTTCTTCCCCAGGCACCAAAAAGTCTTGATTTTTAAAAAGTGGTAGCAACACCATTTTTAGACATGGAATTCCACCCTCAATCTTGTCCTGGGGTCCTTTTTTGCCTTTAGTTTCAAAAAAAAATTTGGCTTCAGAAAACAGTTTGGTTCCTGGGCATCATTTTCCTGACCGCGGAGTCATGCGTTTTCTTCCCCAAGCACCAAAAAGGCTTGATTTTTAAAAAGTGGAAGCAACACCATTTTTAGACATGGAATTCCACGCTCAATCTTGTCCTGGTGTCCTTTTTTGCCTTTGGTTTCAAAAAAAAATTTGGCTTCAGAAACCAGTTTGGTTCCTGGGCAGGATTTTCCTGACCGTGGAGTCATGCGTTTTCTTCCCCAGGTACCAAAAAGGCTTGATTTTTGAAACCTGGAATCAACACCATTTTTAGACATGGAATTCCACCCTCAGTCTTGTCCTGGGGTCCTTTTTTGCCTTTGGTTTCAAAAAAAAATTTGGCTTCAGAAAACAGTTTGGTTCCTGGGCAGCATTTTCCTGACCGCGGAGTCATGCGTTTTCTTCCCCAGGCACCAAAAAGGCTTGATTTTTAAAACGTGGAAGCAACACCATTTTTAGACATGGAATTCCACCCTCAGTCTTGTCCTGGGGTCCTTTTTTGCCTTTGGTTTCAAAAAAAAATTTGGCTTCAGAAAACAGTTTGGTTCCTGGGCAGCATTTTCCTGACCGCGGAGTCATGCGTTTTCTTCCCCAGGCA
The DNA here is from genome assembly GCF_059756535.1 of Pantherophis guttatus. Lineage (NCBI taxonomy): Eukaryota > Metazoa > Chordata > Lepidosauria > Squamata > Colubridae > Pantherophis > Pantherophis guttatus. The sequence goes on along the minus strand of NC_142074.1, from coordinate 16,655,392 downwards.
CCAAAAAGGCTTGATTTTTAAACAGTGGAAGCAACACCATTTTTAGACATGGAATTCCACGCTCAATCTTGTCCTGGTGTCCTTTTTTGCCTTTGGTTTCAAAAAAAAATTTGGCTTCAGAAAACAGTTTGGTTCCTGGGCAGCATTTTCCTGACCGCGGAGTCATGCGTTTTATTCCCCAAGCACCAAAAAGGCTTGATTTTTAAAACGTGGAAGCAACACCATTTTTAGACATGGAATTCCACCCTCAATCTTGTCCAGGGGTCCTTTTTTGCCTTTGGTTTCAAAAAAAAATTTGGCTTCAGAAAACAGTTTGGTTCCTGGGCAGCATTTTCCTGACCGCGGAGTCATGCGTTTTCTTCCCCAGGCACCAAAAACGCTTGATTTTTAAAACGTGGAAGCAACACCATTTTTAGACATGGAATTCCACCCTCAATCTTGTCCTGGGGTCCTTTTTTGCCTTTGGTTTCAAAAAAAAATTTGGCTTCAGAAAACAGTTTGGTTCCTGGGCAGCATTTTCCTGACCGCGGAGTCATGCGTTTTCTTCCCGAGGCACCAAAAAGGCTTGATTTTTAAAAAGTGGAAGCAACACCATTTTTAGACATGGAATTCCACCCTAAGTCTTGTCCTGGGGTCCTTTTTTGCCTTTGGTTTCAAAAAAAAATTTGGCTTCAGAAAACAGTTTGGTTCCTGGGCAGCATTTTCCTGACCGCGGAGTCATGCGTTTTCTTCCCCAGGCACCAAAAAGGCTTGATTTTTAAAACATGGAAGCAACACCATTTTTAGACATGGAATTCCACCCTCAGTCTTGTCCTGATGTCCTTTTTTGCCTTTGGTTTCAAAAAAAAATTTGGCTTCAGAAAACAGTTTGGTTCCTGGGCAGCATTTTCCTGACCGCGGAGTCATGCGTTTTCTTCCCCAGGCACCAAAAACGCTTGATTTTTAAAACGTGGAAGCAACACCATTTTTAGACATGGAATTCCACCCTCAATCTTGTCCTGGGGTCCTTTTTTGCCTTTGGTTTCAAAAAAAAATTTGGCTTCAGAAAACAGTTTGGTTCCTGGGCAGCATTTTCCTGACCCCGGAGTCATGCGTTTTCTTCCCCAGGCACCAAAAAGTCTTGATTTTTAAAAAGTGGAAGCAACACCATTTTTAGACATGGAATTCCACCCTCAATCTTGTCCTGGGGTCCTTTTTTGCCTTTGGTTTCAAAAAAAATTTTGGCTTCAGAAAACAGTTTGGTTCCTGGGCATCATTTTCCTGACCGCGGAGTCATGCGTTTTCTTCCCCAAGCACCAAAAAGCCTTGATTTTTAAAAAGTGGAAGCAACACCATTTTTAGACATGGAATTCCACGCTCAATCTTGTCCTGCGGTCCTTTTTTGCCTTTGGTTTCAAAAAAAAATTTGGCTTCAGAAAACAGTTTGGTTCCTGGGCAGCATTTTCCTGACCGCGGAGTCATGCGTTTTCTTCCCCAGGCACCAAAAAGGCTTGATTTTTAAAACGTGGAAGCAACACCATTTTTAGACATGGAATTCCACCCTCAGTCTTGTCCTGGGGTCCATTTTTGTCTTTGGTTTCAAAAAAAAATTTGGCTTCAGAAAACAGTTTGGTTCCTGGGCAGCATTTTCCTGACCCCGGAGTCATGCGTTTTCTTCCCCAGGCACCAAAAAGTCTTGAATTTTAAAAAGTGGTAGCAACACCATTTTTAGACATGGAATTCCACCCTCAATCTTGTCCTGGGGTCCTTTTTTGCCTTTAGTTTCAAAAAAAAATTTGGCTTCAGAAAACAGTTTGGTTCCTGGGCATCATTTTCCTGACCGCGGAGTCATGCGTTTTCTTCCCCAAGCACCAAAAAGGCTTGATTTTTAAAAAGTGGAAGCAACACCATTTTTAGACATGGAATTCCACGCTCAATCTTGTCCTGGTGTCCTTTTTTGCCTTTGGTTTCAAAAAAAAATTTGGCTTCAGAAAACAGTTTGGTTCCTGGGCAGCATTTTCCTGACCGCGGAGTCATGCGTTTTCTTCCCCAGGTACCAAAAAGGCTTGATTTTTAAAACCTGGAAGCAACACCATTTTTAGACATGGAATTCCACCCTCAGTCTTGTCCTGGGGTCCTTTTTTGCCTTTGGTTTCAAAAAAAAATTTGGCTTCAGAAAACAGTTTGGTTCCTGGGCAGCATTTTCCTGACCGCGGAGTCATGCGTTTTCTTCCCCAGGCACCAAAAAGGCTTGATTTTTAAAACGTGGAAGCAACACCATTTTTAGACATGGAATTCCACCCTCAATCTTGTCCTTTGGTCCTTTTTTGCCTTTGGTTTCAAAAAAAAATTTGGCTTCAGAAAACAGTTTGGTTCCTGGGCATCATTTTCCTGACCGCGGAGTCATGCGTTTTCTTCCCCAGGCACCAAAAAGGCTTGATTTTTAAAAAGTGGAAGCAACACCATTTTTAGACATGGAATTCCACGCTCAATCTTGTCCTGGGGTCCTTTTTTGCCTTTGGTTTCAAAAAAAAATTTGGCTTCAGAAACCAGTTTGGTTCCTGGGCAGGATTTTCCTGACCGCGGAGTCATGCGTTTTCTTCCCCAGGTACCAAAAAGGCTTGATTTTTAAAACCTGGAAGCAACACCATTTTTAGACATGGAATTCCACCCTCAGTCTTGTCCTGGGGTCCTTTTTTGCCTTTGGTTTCAAAAAAAAAATTGGCTTCAGAAAACAGTTTGGTTCCTGGGCAGCATTTTCCTGACCGCGGAGTCATGCGTTTTCTTCCCCAGGCACCAAAAAGGCTTGATTTTTAAAACGTGGAAGCAACACCATTTTTAGACATGGAATTCCACCCTCAATCTTGTCCTTTGGTCCTTTTTTGCCTTTGGTTTCAAAAAAAAATTTGGCTTCAGAAAACAGTTTGGTTCCTGGGCATCATTTTCCTGACCGCGGAGTCATGCGTTTTCTTCCCCAGGCACCAAAAAGGCTTGATTTTTAAAAAGTGGAAGCAACACCATTTTTAGACATGGAATTCCACGCTCAATCTTGTCCTGGGGTCCTTTTTTGCCTTTGGTTTCAAAAAAAAATTTGGCTTCAGAAACCAGTTTGGTTCCTGGGCAGGATTTTCCTGACCGCGGAGTCATGCGTTTTCTTCCCCAGGTACCAAAAAGGCTTGATTTTTAAAACCTGGAAGCAACACCATTTTTAGACATGGAATTCCACCCTCAGTCTTGTCCTGGGGTCCTTTTTTGCCTTTGGTTTCAAAAAAAAAATTGGCTTCAGAAAACAGTTTGGTTCCTGGGCAGCATTTTCCTGACCGCGGAGTCATGTGTTTTCTTCCCCAGGCACCAAAAAGGCTTGATTTTTAAAACGTGGAAGCAACACCATTTTTAGACATGGAATTCCACCCTCAATGTTGTCCTGGGGTCCTTTTTTGCCTTTGGTTTCAAAAAAAAATTTGGCTTCAGAAAACAGTTTGGTTCCTGGGCATCATTTTCCTGACCGCGGAGTCATGCGTTTTCTTCCCCAAGCACCAAAAAGGCTTGATTTTTAAAAAGTGGAAGCAACACCATTTTTAGACATGGAATTCCACGCTCAATCTTGTCCTGGTGTCCTTTTTTGCCTTTGGTTTCAAAAAAAAATTTGGCTTCAGAAAACAGTTTGGTTCCTGGGCAGCATTTTCCTGACCGCGGAGTCATGCGTTTTCTTCCCCAGGTACCAAAAAGGCTTGATTTTTAAAACCTGGAAGCAACACCATTTTTAGACATGGAATTCCACCCTCAGTCTTGTCCTGGGGTCCTTTTTTGCCTTTGGTTTCAAAAAAAAAATTGGCTTCAGAAAACAGTTTGGTTCCTGGGCAGCATTTTCCTGACCGCGGAGTCATGTGTTTTCTTCCCCAGGCACCAAAAAGGCTTGATTTTTAAAACGTGGAAGCAACACCATTTTTAGACATGGAATTCCACCCTCAATGTTGTCCTGGGGTCCATTTTTGCCTTTGGTTTCAAAAAAAAATTTGGCTTCAGAAAACAGTTTGGTTCCTGGGCATCATTTTCCTGACCGCGGAGTCATGCGTTTTCTTCCCCAACCACCAAAAAGGCTTGATTTTTAAAAAGTGGAAGCAACACCATTTTTAGACATGGAATTCCATGCTCAATCTTGTCCTGATGTCTTTTTTTGCCTTTGGTTTCAAAAAAAAATTTGGCTTCAGAAAACAGTTTGGTTCCTGGGCAGCATTTTCCTGACCGCGGAGTCATGCGTTTTCTTCCCCAGGCACCAAAAAGGCTTGATTTTTAAACAGTGGAAGCAACACCATTTTTAGACATGGAATTCCACCCACAATCTTGTCCTGGGGTCCTTTTTTGCCTTTGGTTTCAAAAAAAAATTTGGCTTCAGAAAACAGTTTGGTTCCTGGGCAGCATTTTCCTGACCGCGGAGTCATGCGTTTTCTTCCCCAGGCACCAAAAACGCTTGATTTTTAAAATGTGGAAGCAACACCATTTTTAGACATGGAATTCCACCCTCAGTCTTGTCCTGGGGTCCTTTTTTGTCTTTGGTTTCAAAAAAAAATTTGGCTTCAGAAAACAGTTTGGTTCCTGGGCAGCATTTTCCTGACCGCGGAGTCATGCGTTTTCTTCCCCAGGCACCAAAAAGGCTTGATTTTTAAAACGTGGAAGCAACACCATTTTTAGACATGGAATTCCACCCTCAATCTTGTCCTGGGGTCCTTTTTTGCCTTTGGTTTCAAAAAAAAATTTGGCTTCAGAAAACAGTTTGGTTCCTGGGCATCATTTTCCTGACCGCGGAGTCATGCGTTTTCTTCCCCAACCACCAAAAAGGCTTGATTTTTAAAAAGTGGAAGCAACACCATTTTTAGACATGGAATTCCATGCTCAATCTTGTCCTGATGTCTTTTTTTGACTTTGGTTTCAAAAAAAAATTTGGCTTCAGAAAACAGTTTGGTTCCTGGGCATCATTTTCCTGACCGCGGAGTCATGCGTTTTCTTCCCCAGGCACCAAAAAGGCTTGATTTTTAAACAGTGGAAGCAACACCATTTTTAGACATGGAATTCCACCCACAATCTTGTCCTGGGGTCCTTTTTTGCCTTTGGTTTCAAAAAAAAATTTGGCTTCAGAAAACAGTTTGGTTCCTGGGCAGCATTTTCCTGACCGCGGAGTCATGCGTTTTCTTCCCCAGGCACCAAAAACGCTTGATTTTTAAAATGTGGAAGCAACACCATTTTTAGACATGGAATTCCACCCTCAGTCTTGTCCTGGGGTCCTTTTTTGTCTTTGGTTTCAAAAAAAAATTTGGCTTCAGAAAACAGTTTGGTTCCTGGGCAGCATTTTCCTGACCGCGGAGTCATGCGTTTTCTTCCCCAGGCACCAAAAAGGCTTGATTTTTAAAACGTGGAAGCAACACCATTTTTAGACATGGAATTCCACCCTCAATCTTGTCCTGGGGTCCTTTTTTGCCTTTGGTTTCAAAAAAAAATTTGGCTTCAGAAAACAGTTTGGTTCCTGGGCATCATTTTCCTGACCGCGGAGTCATGCGTTTTCTTCCCCAGGTACCAAAAAGGCTTGATTTTTAAAAAGTGGAAGCAACACCATTTTTAGACATGGAATTCCACGCTCAATCTTGTCCTGGGGTCCTTTTTTGCCTTTGGTTTCAAAAAAAAATTTGGCTTCAGAAACCAGTTTGGTTCCTGGGCAGGATTTTCCTGACCGCGGAGTCATGCGTTTTCTTCCCCAGGTACCAAAAAGGCTTGATTTTTAAAACCTGGAAGCAACACCATTTTTAGACATGGAATTCCACCCTCAGTCTTGTCCTGGGGTCCTTTTTTGCCTTTGGTTTCAAAAAAAAATTTGGCTTCAGAAAACAGTTTGGTTCCTGGGCAGCATTTTCCTGACCGCGGAGTCATGCGTTTTCTTCCCCAGGCACCAAAAAGGCTTGATTTTTAAACAGTGGAAGCAACACCATTTTTAGACATGGAATTCCACCCACAATCTTGTCCTGGGGTCCTTTTTTGCCTTTGGTTTCAAAAAAAAATTTGGCTTCAGAAAACAGTTTGGTTCCTGGGCAGCATTTTCCTGACCGCGGAGTCATGCGTTTTCTTCCCCAGGCACCAAAAACGCTTGATTTTTAAAATGTGGAAGCAACACCATTTTTAGACATGGAATTCCACCCTCAGTCTTGTCCTGGGGTCCTTTTTTGTCTTTGGTTTCAAAAAAAAATTTGGCTTCAGAAAACAGTTTGGTTCCTGGGCAGCATTTTCCTGACCCCGGAGTCATGCGTTTTCTTCCCCAGGCACCAAAAAGTCTTGATTTTTAAAAAGTGGAAGCAACACCATTTTTAGACATGGAATTCCACCCTCAATCTTGTCCTGGGGTCCTTTTTTGCCTTTGGTTTCAAAAAAAATTTTGGCTTCAGAAAACAATTTGGTTCCTGGGCATCATTTTCCTGACCGCGGAGTCATGCGTTTTCTTCCCCAAGCACCAAAAAGGCTTGATTTTTAAAAAGTGGAAGCAACACCATTTTTAGACATGGAATTCCATGCTCAATCTTGTCCTGGGGTCCTTTTTTGCCTTTGGTTTCAAAAAAAAATTTGGCTTCAGAAAACAGTTTGGTTCCTGGGCAGCATTTTCCTGACCGCGGAGTCATGCGTTTTCTTCCCCAGGCACCAAAAAGGCTTGATTTTTAAAACGTGGAAGCAACACCATTTTTAGACATGGAATTCCACCCTCAGTCTTGTCCTGGGGTCCTTTTTTGTCTTTGGTTTCAAAAAAAAATTTGGCTTCAGAAAACAGTTTGGTTCCTGGGCAGCATTTTCCTGACCCCGGAGTCATGCGTTTTCTTCCCCAGGCACCAAAAAGTCTTGATTTTTAAAAAGTGGTAGCAACACCATTTTTAGACATGGAATTCCACCCTCAATCTTGTCCTGGGGTCCTTTTTTGCCTTTAGTTTCAAAAAAAAATTTGGCTTCAGAAAACAGTTTGGTTCCTGGGCATCATTTTCCTGACCGCGGAGTCATGCGTTTTCTTCCCCAAGCACCAAAAAGGCTTGATTTTTAAAAAGTGGAAGCAACACCATTTTTAGACATGGAATTCCACGCTCAATCTTGTCCTGGTGTCCTTTTTTGCCTTTGGTTTCAAAAAAAAATTTGGCTTCAGAAAACAGTTTGGTTCCTGGGCAGCATTTTCCTGACCGCGGAGTCATGCGTTTTCTTCCCCAGGTACCAAAAAGGCTTGATTTTTAAAACCTGGAAGCAACACCATTTTTAGACATGGAATTCCACCCTCAGTCTTGTCCTGGGGTCCTTTTTTGCCTTTCGTTTCAAAAAAAAATTTGGCTTCAGAAAACAGTTTGGTTCCTGGGCAGCATTTTCCTGACCGCGGAGTCATGCGTTTTCTTCCCCAGGCACCAAAAAGGCTTGATTTTTAAAACGTGGAAGCAACACCATTTTTAGACATGGAATTCCACCCTCAATCTTGTCCTGGGGTCCTTTTTTGCCTTTGGTTTCAAAAAAAAATTTGGCTTCAGAAAACAGTTTGGTTCCTGGGCATCATTTTCCTGACCGCGGAGTCATGCGTTTTCTTCCCCAAGCACCAAAAAGGCTTGATTTTTAAAAAGTGGAAGCAACACCATTTTTAGACATGGAATTCCACGCTCAATCTTGTCCTGGGGTCCTTTTTTGCCTTTGGTTTCAAAAAAAAATTTGGCTTCAGAAACCAGTTTGGTTCCTGGGCAGGATTTTCCTGACCGCGGAGTCATGCGTTTTCTTCCCCAGGTACCAAAAAGGCTTGATTTTTAAAACCTGGAAGCAACACCATTTTTAGACATGGAATTCCACCCTCAGTCTTGTCCTGGGGTCCTTTTTTGCCTTTGGTTTCAAAAAAAAATTGGCTTCAGAAAACAGTTTGGTTCCTGGGCAGCATTTTCCTGACCGCGGAGTCATGTGTTTTCTTCCCCAGGCACCAAAAAGGCTTGATTTTTAAAACGTGGAAGCAACACCATTTTTAGACATGGAATTCCACCCTCAATGTTGTCCTGGGGTCCTTTTTTGCCTTTGGTTTCAAAAAAAAATTTGGCTTCAGAAAACAGTTTGGTTCCTGGGCATCATTTTCCTGACCGCGGAGTCATGCGTTTTCTTCCCCAAGCACCAAAAAGGCTTGATTTTTAAAAAGTGGAAGCAACACCATTTTTAGACATGGAATTCCATGCTCAATCTTGTCCTGATGTCTTTTTTTGCCTTTGGTTTCAAAAAAAAATTTGGCTTCAGAAAACAGTTTGGTTCCTGGGCAGCATTTTCCTGACCGCGGAGTCATGCGTTTTCTTCCCCAGGCACCAAAAAGGCTTGATTTTTAAAAAGTGGAAGCAACACCATTTTTAGACATGGAATTCCACCCTCAATCTTGCCCTGGGGTCCTTTTTTGCCTTTGGTTTCAAAAAAAAATTTGGCTTCAGAAAACAGTTTGGTTCCTGGGCAGCATTTTCCTGACCGCGGAGTCATGCGTTTTCTTCCCCAGGCACCAAAAAGGCTTGATTTTTAAAACATGGAAGCAACACCATTTTTAGACATGGAATTCCACCCTCAGTCTTGTCCTGATGTCCTTTTTTGCCTTTGGTTTCAAAAAAAAATTTGGCTTCAGAAAACAGTTTGGTTCCTGGGCAGCATTTTCCTGACCGCGGAGTCATGCGTTTTCTTCCCCAGGCACCAAAAAGGCTTGATTTTTAAAACGTGGAAGCAACACCATTTTTAGACATGGAATTCCACCCTCAATCTTGTCCTGGGGTCCTTTTTTGCCTTTGGTTTAAAAAAAAAATCGGATTCAGAAAACAGTTTGGTTCCTGGGCAGCATTTTCCTGACCGCGGAGTCATGCGTTTTCTTCCCCAGGCACCAAAAAGGCTTGATTTTTAAAACGGGGAAGCAACACCATTTTTAGACATGGAATTCCACCCTGAGTCTTGTCCTGGGGTCCTTTTTTGTCTTTGGTTTCAAAAAAAAATTTGGCTTCAGAAAACAGTTTGGTTCCTGGGCAGCATTTTCCTGACCCCGGAGTCATGCGTTTTCTTCCCCAGGCACCAAAAAGGCTTGATTTTTAAAAAGTGGAAGCAACACCATTTTTAGACATGGAATTCCACCCTCAATCTTGTCCTGGGGTCCTTTTTTGCCTTTGGTTTCAAAAAAAAATTTGGCTTCAGAAAACAGTTTGGTTCCTGGGCATCATTTACCTGACCGCGGAGTCATGCGTTTTCTTCCCCAAGCACCAAAAAGGCTTGATTTTTAAAAAGTGGAAGCAACACCATTTTTAGACATGGAATTCCACGCTCAATCTTGTCCTGGTGTCCTTTTTTGCCTTTGGTTTCAAAAAAAAATTGGCTTCAGAAACCATTTTGGTTCCTGGGCACCATTTTCCTGACCGCGGAGTCATGCGTTTTCTTCCCCAGGCACCAAAAAGGCTTGATTTTTAAAAAGTGGAAGCAACACCATTTTTAGACATGGAATTCCACCGTCAATCTTGCCCTGGGGTCCTTTTTTGCCTTTGGTTTCAAAAAAAAATTTGGCTTCAGAAAACATTTTGGTTCCTGGGCAGCATTTTCCTGACCGCGGAGTCATGCATTTTCTTCCCCAAGCACCAAAAAGGCTTGATTTTGAAAAAGTGGAAGCAACACCATTTTTAGACATGGAATTCCACGCTCAATCTTGTCCTGGTGTCCTTTTTTGCCTTTCGTTTCAAAAAAAAATTTGGCTTCAGAAAACAGTTTGGTTCCTGGGCAGCATTTTCCTGACCGCGGAGTCATGCGTTTTCTTCCCCAGGCACCAAAAAGGCTTGATTTTTAAAAAGTGGAAGCAACACCATTTTTAGACATGGAATTCCACCCTCAATCTTGCCCTGGGGTCCTTTTTTGCCTTTGGTTTCAAAAAAAAATTTGGCTTCAGAAAACATTTTGGTTCCTGGGCAGCATTTTCCTGACCGCGGAGTCATGCGTTTTCTTCCCCAGGCACCAAAAAGGCTTGATTTTTAAAAAGTGGAAGCAACACCATTTTTAGACATGGAATTCCACCCTCTATCTTGCCCTGCGGTCCTTTTTTTCCTTTGGTTTCAAAAAAAAATTTGGCTTCAGAAAACAGTTTGGTTCCTGGGCAGCATTTTCCTGACCGCGGAGTCATGCGTTTTCTTCCCCAGGCACCAAAAAGGCTTGATTTTTAAAACGTGGAACCAACACCATTTTTAGACATGGAATTCCACCCTCAATCTTGCCCTGGGGTCCTTTTTTGCCTTTGGTTTCAAAAAAAAATTTGGCTTCAGAAAACAGTTTGGTTCCTGGGCAGCATTTTCCTGACCCCGGAGTCATGCGTTTTCTTCCCCAGGCACCAAAAAGGCTTGATTTTTAAAAAGTGGAAGCAACACCATTTTTAGACATGGAATTCCACCCTCAATCTTGTCCTGGGGTCCTTTTTTGCCTTTGGTTTCAAAAAAAAATTTGGCTTCAGAAAACAGTTTGGTTCCTGGGCATCATTTACCTGACCGCGGAGTCATGCGTTTTCTTCCCCAAGCACCAAAAAGGCTTGATTTTTAAAAAGTGGAAGCAACACCATTTTTAGACATGGAATTCCACGCTCAATCTTGTCCTGGTGTCCTTTTTTGCCTTTGGTTTCAAAAAAAAATTGGCTTCAGAAACCATTTTGGTTCCTGGGCACCATTTTCCTGACCGCGGAGTCATGCGTTTTCTTCCCCAGGCACCAAAAAGGCTTGATTTTTAAAAAGTGGAAGCAACACCATTTTTAGACATGGAATTCCACCGTCAATCTTGCCCTGGGGTCCTTTTTTGCCTTTGGTTTCAAAAAAAAATTTGGCTTCAGAAAACATTTTGGTTCCTGGGCAGCATTTTCCTGACCGCGGAGTCATGCATTTTCTTCCCCAAGCACCAAAAAGGCTTGATTTTGAAAAAGTGGAAGCAACACCATTTTTAGACATGGAATTCCACGCTCAATCTTGTCCTGGTGTCCTTTTTTGCCTTTCGTTTCAAAAAAAAATTTGGCTTCAGAAAACAGTTTGGTTCCTGGGCAGCATTTTCCTGACCGCGGAGTCATGCGTTTTCTTCCCCAGGCACCAAAAAGGCTTGATTTTTAAAAAGTGGAAGCAACACCATTTTTAGACATGGAATTCCAACCTCAATCTTGCCCTGGGGTCCTTTTTTGCCTTTGGTTTCAAAAAAAAATTTGGCTTCAGAAAACATTTTGGTTCCTGGGCAGCATTTTCCTGACCGCGGAGTCATGCGTTTTCTTCCCCAGGCACCAAAAAGGCTTGATTTTTAAAAAGTGGAAGCAACACCATTTTTAGACATGGAATTCCACCCTCTATCTTGCCCTGCGGTCCTTTTTTTCCTTTGGTTTCAAAAAAAAATTTGGCTTCAGAAAACAGTTTGGTTCCTGGGCAGCATTTTCCTGACCGCGGAGTCATGCGTTTTCTTCCCCAGGCACCAAAAAGGCTTGATTTTTAAAACGTGGAACCAACACCATTTTTAGACATGGAATTCCACGCTCAATCTTGTCCTGATGTCCTTTTTTGCCTTTGGTTTGAAAAAAAATTTTGGCTTCAGAAAACAGTTTGGTTCCTGGGCAGCAATTTCCTGACCGCGGAGTCATGCGTTTTCTTCCCCAGGCACCAAAAAGGCTTGATTTTTAAACAGTGGAAGCAACACCATTTGTAGACATGGAATTCCATGCACAATCTTGTCCTGGGGTCCTTTTTTGCCTTTGGTTTCAAAAAAAAATTTGGCTTCAGAAAACAGTTTGGTTCCTGGGCAGCATTTTCCTGACTGCGGAGTCATGCGTTTTCTTCCCCAGGCACCAAAAACGCTTGATTTTTAAAAAGTGGAAGCAACACCATTTTTAGACATGGAATTCCACCCTAAATCTTGTCCTGGGGTCCTTTTTTGCCTTTGGTTACAAAAAAAAATTTGGCTTCAGAAAACAGTTTGGTTCCTGGGCAGCATTTTCCTGACCGCGGAGTCATGCGTTTTCTTCCCCAGGCACCAAAAAGGCTTGATTTTTAAAAAGTGGAAGCAACACCATTTTTAGACATGGAATTCCACCCACAATCTTGTCCTGGGGTCCTTTTTTGCCTTTGGTTTCAAAAAAAAATTTGGCTTCAGAAAACAGTTTGGTTCCTGGGCAGCATTTTCCTGACCGCGGAGTCATGCATTTTCTTCCCCAAGCACCAAAAAGGCTTGATTTTTAAATAGTGGAAGCAACACCATTTTTAGACATGGAATTCCACGCTCAATCTTGTCCTGGTGTCCTTTTTTGCCTTTCGTTTCAAAAAAAAATTTGGCTTCAGAAAACAGTTTGGTTCCTGGGCAGCATTTTCCTGACCGCGGAGTCATGCGTTTTCTTCCCCAGGCACCAAAAAGGCTTGATTTTTAAAAAGTGGAAGCAACACCATTTTTAGACATGGAATTCCACCCACAATCTTGTCCTGGGGTCCTTTTTTGCCTTTGGTTTCAAAAAAAAATTTGGCTTCAGAAAACAGTTTGCTTCTTGTGATGCATTTTCCTGACCGCGGAGTCATGCATTTTCTTCCCCAAGCACCAAAAAGGCTTGATTTTTAAATACTGGAAGCAACACCATTTTTAGACATGGAATTCCACGCTCAATCTTGTCCTGGTGTCCTTTTTTGCCTTTCGTTTCAAAAAAAAATTTGGCTTCAGAAAACAGTTTGGTTCCTGGGCAGCATTTTCCTGACCGCGGAGTCATGCGTTTTCTTCCCCAGGCACCAAAAAGGCTTGATTTTTAAAAAGTGGAAGCAACACCATTTTTAGACATGGAATTCCACCCTCAATCTTGCCCTGGGGTCCTTTTTTGCCTTTGGTTTCAAAAAAAAATTTGGCTTCAGAAAACAGTTTGGTTCCTGGGCAGCATTTTCCTGACCGCGGAGTCATGTGTTTTCTTTCCCAGGCACCAAAAAGGCTTGATTTTTAAAAAGTGGAAGCAACACCATTTTTAGAAATGGAATTCCACCCACAATCTTGTCCTGGGGTCCTTTTTTGCCTTTGGTTTCAAAAAAAAATTTGGCTTCAGAAAACAGTTTGGTTCCTGGGCAGCATTTTCCTGACCGCGGAGTCATGTGTTTTCTTCCCCAGGCACCAAGAAGGCTTGATTTTTAAAAAGTGGAAGCAACACCATTTTTAGACATGGAATTCCACCCACAATCTTGTCCTGGGGTCCTTTTTTGCCTTTGGTTTCAAAAAAAAATTTGGCTTCAGAAAACAGTTTGGTTCCTGGGCAGCATTTTCCTGACCGCGGAGTCATGCATTTTCTTCCCCAAGCACCAAAAAGGCTTGATTTTTAAATAGTGGAAGCAACACCATTTTTAGACATGGAATTCCATGCTCAATCTTGTCCTGGTGTCCTTTTTTGCCTTTCGTTTCAAAAAAAAATTTGGCTTCAGAAAACAGTTTGGTTCCTGGGCAGCATTTTCCTGACCGCGGAGTCATGCGTTTTCTTCCCCAGGCACCAAAAAGGCTTGATTTTTAAAAAGTGGAAGCAACACCATTTTTAGACATGGAATTCCACCCTAAATCTTGTCCTGGGGTCCTTTTTTGCCTTTGGTTTCAAAAAAAAATTTGGCTTCAGAAAACAGTTTGGTTCCTGGGCAGCATTTTCCTGACCGCGGAGTCATGCGTTTTCTTCCCCAGGCACCAAAAAGGCTTGATTTTTAAAAAGTGGAAGCAACACCATTTTTAGACATGGAATTCCACCCTCAATCTTGCCCTGCGGTCCTTTTTTGCCTTTGGTTTCAAAAAAAAATTTGGCTTCAGAAAACAGTTTGGTTCCTGGGCAGCATTTTCCTGACCGCGGAGTCATGCGTTTTCTTCCCCAGGCACCAAAAAGGCTTGATTTTTAAAAAGTGGAAGCAACACCATTTTTAGACATGGAATTCCACCCTCAATCTTGCCCTGCGGTCCTTTTTTGCCTTTGGTTTCAAAAAAAAATTTGGCTTCAGAAAACAGTTTGGTTCCTGGGCAGCATTTTCCTGACCGTGGAGTCATGCGTTTTCTTCCCCAGGCACCAAAAACACTTGATTTTTAAAACGTGGAAGCAACACCATTTTTAGACATGGAATTCCACGCTCAATCTTGTCCTGGGGTCCTTTTTTGCCTTTCGATTCAAAAAAAAATTTGGCTTCAGAAAACAGTTTGGTTCCTGGGCAGCATTTTCCTGACCACGGAGTCATGCGTTTTCTTCCCCAGGCACCAAAAAGGCTTGATTTTTAAAAAGTGGAAGCAACACCATTTTTAGACATGGAATTCCACCCTCAATCTTGCCCTGCGGTCCTTTTTTTCCTTTGGTTTCAAAAAAAAATTTGGCTTCAGAAAACAGTTTGGTTCCTGGGCAGCATTTTCCTGACCGCGGAATCATGCGTTTTCTACCCCAGGCACCAAAAAGGCTTGATTTTTAAAACGTGGAACCAATACCATTTTTAGACATGGAATTCCACGCTCAATCTTGTCTTGATGTCCTTTTTTGCCTTTGGTTTGAAAAAAAATTTTGGCTTCAGAAAACAGTTTGGTTCCTGGGCAGAATTTTCCTGACCGCGGAGTCATGCGTTTTCTTCCCCAGGCACCAAAAAGGCTTGATTTTTAAACAGTGGAAGCAACACCATTTGTAGACATGGAATTCCATGCTCAATCTTGTCCTGGTGTCCTTTTTTGCCTTTCGTTTCAAAAAAAAATTTGGCTTCAGAAAACAGTTTGGTTCCTGGGCAGCATTTTCCTGACCGCGGAGTCATGCGTTTTCTATCCCAGGCACCAAAAAGGCTTGATTTTTAAAAAGTGGAAGCAACACCATTTTTAGACATGGAATTCCACCCTCAATCTTGTCCTGGGGTCCTTTTTTGCCTTTCGTTTCAAAAAAAAATTTAGCTTCAGAAAACAGTTTGGTTCCTGGGCAGCATTTTCCTGACCGTGGAGTCATGCGTTTTCTTCCCCAGGCACCAAAAACGCTTGATTTTTAAAACGTGGAAGCAACACCATTTTTAGACATGGAATTCCACGCTCAATCTTGTCCTGGTGTCCTTTTTTGCCTTTCGTTTCAAAAAAAAATTTGGCTTCAGAAAACAGTTTGGTTCCTGGGCAGCATTTTCCTGACCACGGAGTCATGCGTTTTCTTCCCCAGGCACCAAAAAGGCTTGATTTTTCAAAAGTGGAAGCAACACCATTTTTAGACATGGAATTCCACCCTCAATCTTGCCCTGCAGTCCTTTTTTTCCTTTGGTTTCAAAAAAAAATTTGGCTTCAGAAAACAGTTTGGTTCCTGGGCAGCATTTTCCTGACCGCGGAGTCATGCGTTTTCTTCCCCAGGCACCAAAAAGGCTTGATTTTTAAAACGTGGAAGCAACACCATTTTTAGACATGGAATTCCACCCTAAGTCTTGTCCTGGGGTCCTTTTTTGCCTTTGGTTTCAAAAAAAAATTTGGCTTCAGAAAACAGTTTGGTTCCTGGGCAGCATTTTCCTGACCACGGAGTCATGCGTTTTCTTCCCCAGGCACCAAAAAGGCTTGATTTTTAAAAAGTGGAAGCAACACCATTTTTAGACATGGAATTCCACCCTCAATCTTGCCCTGCGGTCCTTTTTTTCCTTTGGTTTCAAAAAAAAATTTGGCTTCAGAAAACAGTTTGGTTCTTGGGCAGCATTTTCCTGACCGCGGAATCATGCGTTTTCTACCCCAGGCACCAAAAAGGCTTGATTTTTAAAACGTGGAACCAATATCATTTTTAGACATGGAATTCCACGCTCAATCTTGTCCTGATGTCCTTTTTTGCCTTTGGTTTGAAAAAAAATTTTGGCTTCAGAAAACAGTTTGGTTCCTGGGCAGAATTTTCCTGACCGCGGAGTCATGCGTTTTCTTCCCCAGGCACCAAAAAGGCTTGATTTTTAAACAGTGGAAGCAACACCATTTGTAGACATGGAATTCCATGCTCAATCTTGTCCTGGTGTCCTTTTTTGCCTTTCGTTTCAAAAAAAAATTTGGCTTCAGAAAACAGTTTGGTTCCTGGGCAGCATTTTCCTGACCGCGGAGTCATGCGTTTTCTATCCCAGGCACCAAAAAGGCTTGATTTTTAAAAAGTGGAAGCAACACCATTTTTAGACATGGAATTCCACCCTCAATCTTGTCCTGGGGTCCTTTTTTGCCTTTGGTTTCAAAAAAAAATTTGGCTTCAGAAAACAGTTTGGTTCCTGGGCAGCATTTTCCTGACCGTGGAGTCATGCGTTTTCTTCCCCAGGCACCAAAAACGCTTGATTTTTAAAACGTGGAAGCAACACCATTTTTAGACATGGAATTCCACGCTCAATCTTGTCCTGGTGTCCTTTTTTGCCTTTCGTTTCAAAAAAAAATTTGGCTTCAGAAAACAGTTTGGTTCCTGGGCAGCATTTTCCTGACCACGGAGTCATGCGTTTTCTTCCCCAGGCACCAAAAAGGCTTGATTTTTCAAAAGTGGAAGCAACACCATTTTTAGACATGGAATTCCACCCTCAATCTTGCCCTGCGGTCCTTTTTTTCCTTTGGTTTGAAAAAAAATTTTGGCTTCAGAAAACAGTTTGGTTCCTGGGCAGAATTTTCCTGACCGCGGAGTCATGCGTTTTCTTCCCCAGGCACCAAAAAGGCTTGATTTTTAAACAGTGGAAGCAACACCATTTGTAGACATGGAATTCCATGCTCAATCTTGTCCTGGTGTCCTTTTTTGCCTTTCGTTTCAAAAAAAAATTTGGCTTCAGAAAACAGTTTGGTTCCTGGGCAGCATTTTCCTGACCGCGGAGTCATGCGTTTTCTATCCCAGGCACCAAAAAGGCTTGATTTTTAAAAAGTGGAAGCAACACCATTTTTAGACATGGAATTCCACCCTCAATCTTGTCCTGGGGTCCTTTTTTGCCTTTGGTTTCAAAAAAAAATTTGGCTTCAGAAAACAGTTTGGTTCCTGGGCAGCATTTTCCTGACCGTGGAGTCATGCGTTTTCTTCCCCAGGCACCAAAAACGCTTGATTTTTAAAACGTGGAAGCAACACCATTTTTAGACATGGAATTCCACGCTCAATCTTGTCCTGGTGTCCTTTTTTGCCTTTCGTTTCAAAAAAAAATTTGGCTTCAGAAAACAGTTTGGTTCCTGGGCAGCATTTTCCTGACCACGGAGTCATGCGTTTTCTTCCCCAGGCACCAAAAAGGCTTGATTTTTCAAAAGTGGAAGCAACACCATTTTTAGACATGGAATTCCACCCTCAATCTTGCCCTGCGGTCCTTTTTTTCCTTTGGTTTCAAAAAAAAATTTGGCTTCAGAAAACAGTTTGGTTCCTGGGCAGCATTTTCCTGACCGCGGAGTCATGCGTTTTCTTCCCCAGGCACCAAAAAGGCTTGATTTTTAAAACGTGGAAGCAACACCATTTTTAGACATGGAATTCCACCCTCAGTCTTGTCCTGATGTCCTCTTTTGCCTTTGGTTTCAAAAAAAATTTTGGCTTCAGAAAACAGTTTGGTTCCTGGGCAGCATTTTCCTGACCGCGGAGTCATGCGTTTTCTTCCCCAGGCACCAAAAAGGCTTGATTTTTAAAACGTGGAAGCAACACCATTTTTAGACATGGAATTCCACCCTCAATCTTGTCCTGGGGTCCTTTTTTGTCTTTGGTTTCAAAAAAAAATTGGCTTCAGAAAACAGTTTGGTTCCTGGGCAGCATTTTCCTGACCGCGGAGTCATGCGTTTTCTTCCCCAGGCACCAAAAAGGCTTGATTTTTAAAAAGTGGAAGCAACACCATTTTTAGACATGGAATTCCACCCTCAATCTTGTCCTGGGGTCCTTTTTTGCCTTTGGTTTCAAAAAAAAATTTGGCTTCAGAAAACAGTTTGGTTCCTGGGCATCATTTTCCTGACAGCAGAGTCATGCGTTTTCCTCCCCAGACACCAAAAAGGCTTGATTTTTAAAAAGTGGAAGCAACACCATTTTTAGACATCGAATTCCACCCTCAATCTTGTCCTGGGGTCCTTTTTTGCCTTTGGTTTCAAAAAAAAATTTGGCTTCAGAAAACAGTTTGGTTCCTGGGCAGCATTTTCCTGACCGCGGACTCATGCGTTTTCTTCCCCAAGCACCAAAAAGGCTTGATTTTTAAATAGTGGAAGCAACACCATTTTTAGACATGGAATTCCACGCTCAATCTTGTCCTGGTGTCCTTTTTTGCCTTTCGTTTCAAAAAAAAATTTGGCTTCAGAAAACAGTTTGGTTCCTGGGCAGCATTTTCCTGACCGCGGAGTCATGCGTTTTCTTCCCAGGCACCAAAAAGGCTTGATTTTTAAAAAGTGGAAGCAACACAATTTTTAGACATGGAATTCCACCCTCAATCTTGCCCTGGGGTCCTTTTTTGCCTTTGGTTTCAAAAAAAAATTTGGCTTCAGAAAACAGTTTGGTTCCTGGGCAGCATTTTCCTGACCGCGGAGTCATGTGTTTTCTTCCCCAGGTACCAAAAAGGCTTGATTTTTAAAAAGTGGAAGCAACACCATTTTTAGACATGGAATTCCACCCACAATCTTGTCCTGGGGTCCTTTTTTGCCTTTGGTTTCAAAAAAAAATTTGGCTTCAGAAAACAGTTTGGTTCCTGGGCAGCATTTTCCTGACCGCGGAGTCATGCATTTTCTTCCCCAAGCACCAAAAAGGCTTGATTTTTAAATAGTGGAAGCAACACCATTTTTAGACATGCAATTCCACCCTAAATCTTGTCCTGGGGTCCTTTTTTGCCTTTGGTTTCAAAAAAAAATTTGGCTTCAGAAAACAGTTTGGTTCCTGGGCAGCATTTTCCTGACCGCGGAGTCATGTGTTTTCTTTCCCAGGCACCAAAAAGGCTTGATTTTTAAAAAGTGGAAGCAACACCATTTTTAGAAATGGAATTCCACCCACAATCTTGTCCTGGGGTCCTTTTTTGCCTTTGGTTTCAAAAAAAAATTTGGCTTCAGAAAACAGTTTGATTCCTGGGCAGCATTTTCCTGACCGCGGAGTCATGCGTTTTCTTCCCCAGGCACCAAAAAGGCTTGATTTTTAAAAAGTGGAAGCAACACCATTTTTAGACATGGAATTCCACCCTCAATCTTGTCCTGGGGTCCTTTTTTGCCTTTGGTTTCAAAAAAAAATTTGGCTTCAGAAAACAGTTTGGTTCCTGGGCAGCATTTTCCTGACCGTGGAGTCATGCGTTTTATTCCCCAGGCACCAAAAACACTTGATTTTTAAAACGTGGAAGCAACACCATTTTTAGACATGGAATTCCACGCTCAATCTTGTCCTGGGGTCCTTTTTTGCCTTTCGTTTCAAAAAAAAATTTGGCTTCAGAAAACAGTTTGGTTCCTGGGCAGCATTTTCCTGACCACGGAGTCATGCGTTTTCTTCCCCAGGCACCAAAAAGGCTTGATTTTTAAAAAGTGGAAGCAACACCATTTTTAGACATGGAATTCCACCCTCAATCTTGCCCTGCGGTCCTTTTTTTCCTTTGGTTACAAAAAAAAAATTGGCTTCAGAAAACAGTTTGGTTCCTGGACAGCATTTTCCTGACCGCGGAGTCATGCGTTTTCTACCCCAGGCACCAAAAAGGCTTGATTTTTAAAACGTGGAACCAATACCATTTTTAGACATGGAATTCCACGCTCAATCTTGTCCTGATGTCCTTTTTTGCCTTTGGTTTGAAAAAAAATTTTGGCTTCAGAAAACAGTTTGGTTCCTGGGCAGAATTTTCCTGACCGCGGAGTCATGCGTTTTCTTCCCCAGGCACCAAAAAGGCTTGATTTTTAAACAGTGGAAGCAACACCATTTGTAGTCATGGAATTCCATGCTCAATCTTGTCCTGGTGTCCTTTTTTGCCTTTCGTTTCAAAAAAAAATTTGGCTTCAGAAAACAGTTTGGTTCCTGGGCAGCATTTTCCTGACCGCGGAGTCATGCGTTTTCTATCCCAGGCACCAAAAAGGCTTGATTTTTAAAAAGTGGAAGCAACACCATTTTTAGACATGGAATTCCACCCTCAATCTTGTCCTAGGGTCCTTTTTTGCCTTTGGTTTCAAAAAAAAATTTGGCTTCAGAAAACAGTTTGGTTCCTGGGCAGCATTTTCCTGACCGTGGAGTCATGCGTTTTCTTCCCCAGGCACCAAAAACGCTTGATTTTTAAAACGTGGAAGCAACACCATTTTTAGACATGGAATTCCACGCTCAATCTTGTCCTGGTGTCCTTTTTTGCCTTTCGTTTCAAAAAAAAATTTGGCTTCAGAAAACAGTTTGGTTCCTGGGCAGCATTTTCCTGACCACGGAGTCATGCGTTTTCTTCCCCAGGCACCAAAAAGGCTTGATTTTTCAAAAGTGGAAGCAACACCATTTTTAGACATGGAATTCCACCCTCAATCTTGCCCTGCGGTCCTTTTTTTCCTTTGGTTTCAAAAAAAAATTTGGCTTCAGAAAACAGTTTGGTTCCTGGGCAGCATTTTCCTGACCGCGGAGTCATGCGTTTTCTTCCCCAGGCACCAAAAAGGCTTGATTTTTAAAACGTGGAAGCAACACCATTTTTAGACATGGAATTCCACCCTAAGTCTTGTCCTGGGGTCCTTTTTTGCCTTTGGTTTCAAAAAAAAATTTGGCTTCAGAAAACAGTTTGGTTCCTGGGCAGCATTTTCCTGACCGCGGAGTCATGCGTTTTCTTCCCCAGGCACCAAAAAGGCTTGATTTTTAAAACATGGAAGCAACACCATTTTTAGACATGGAATTCCACCCTCAGTCTTGTCCTCATGTCCTTTTTTGCCTTTGGTTTCAAAAAAAATTTTGGCTTCAGAAAACAGTTTGGTTCCTGGGCAGCATTTTCCTGACCGCGGAGTCATGCGTTTTCTTCCCCAGGCACCAAAAAGGCTTGATTTTTAAAACGTGGAAGCAACACCATTTTTAGACATGGAATTCCACCCTCAATCTTGTCCTGGGGTCCTTTTTTGTCTTTGGTTTCAAAAAAAAATTGGCTTCAGAAAACAGTTTGGTTCCTGGGCAGCATTTTCCTGACCGCGGAGTCATGCGTTTTCTTCCCCAGGCACCAAAAAGGCTTGATTTTTAAAAAGTGGAAGCAACACCATTTTTAGACATGGAATTCCACCCTCAATCTTGCCCTGGGGACTTTTTTGCCTTTGGTTTCAAAAAAAAAATTTGGCTTCAGAAAACAGTTTGGTTCCTGGGCAGCATTTTCCTGACCGCGGAGTCATGTGTTTTCTTCCCCAGGTACCAAAAAGGCTTGATTTTTAAAAAGTGGAAGCAACACCATTTTTAGACATGGAATTCCACCCTAAATCTTGTCCTGGGGTCCTTTTTTGCCTTTGGTTTCAAAAAAAAATTTGGCTTCAGAAAACAGTTTGGTTCCTGGGCAGCATTTTCCTGACCGCGGAGTCATGCGTTTTCTTCCCCAGGCACCAAAAAGGCTTGATTTTTAAAAAGTGGAAGCAACACCATTTTTAGACATGGAATTCCACCCTCAATCTTGTCCTGGGGTCCTTTTTTGCCTTTGGTTTCAAAAAAAAATTTGGCTTCAGAAAACAGTTTGGTTCCTGGGCAGCATTTTCCTGACCGCGAAGTCATGCGTTTTCTTCCCCAGGCACCAAAAAGGCTTGATTTTTAAAACATGGAAGCAACACCATTTTTAGACATGGAATTCCACCCTCAGTCTTGCCCTGGGGTCCTTTTTTGCCTTTGGTTTCAAAAAAAAATTTGGCTTCAGAAAACAGTTTGGTTCCTGGGCAGCATTTTCCTGACCGCGGAGTCATGCGTTTTCTTCCCCAGGCACCAAAAAGGCTTGATTTTTAAAACGTGGAAGCAACACCATTTTTAGACATGGAATTCCACCCTCAATCTTGTCCTGGGGTCCTTTTTTGTCTTTGGTTTCAAAAAAAAATTGGCTTCAGAAAACAGTTTGGTTCCTGGGCAGCATTTTCCTGACCGCGGAGTCATGCGTTTTCTTCCCCAGGCACCAAAAAGCCTTGATTTTTAAAACGTGGAAGCAACACCATTTTTAGACATGGAATTCCACCCTCAGTCTTGTCCTGATGTCCTTTTTTGCCTTTGGTTTCAAAAAAAAATTGGCTTCAGAAAACAGTTTGGTTCCTGGGCAGCATTTTCCTGACCGCGGAGTCATGCGTTTTCTTCCCCAGGCAACAAAAAGGCTTGATTTTTAAAACGTGGAAGCAACACCATTTTTAGACATGGAATTCCACCCTCAATCTTGTCCTGGGGTCCTTTTTTGTCTTTGGTTTCAAAAAAAAATTGGCTTCAGAAAACAGTTTGGTTCCTGGGCAGCATTTTCCTGACCGCGGAGTCGTGCGTTTTCTTCCCCAGGCACCAAAAAGGCTTGATTTTTAAAAAGTGGAAGCAACACCATTTTTAGACATGGAATTCCACCCTCAATCTTGTCCTGGGGTCCTTTTTTGCCTTTGGTTTCAAAAAAAATTTGGCTTCAGAAAACAGTTTGGTCCCTCGCATCATTTTCCTGACCGCGGAGTCATGCGTTTTCTTCCCCAGGCACCAAAAAGGCTTGATTTTTAAAAAGTGGAAGCAACACCATTTTTAGACATGGAATTCCACCCTCAATCTTGTCCTGGGGTCCTTTTTTGCCTTTGGTTTCAAAAAAAATTTGGCTTCAGAAAACAGTTTGGTCCCTCGCATCATTTTCCTGACCGCGGAGTCATGCGTTTTCTTCCCCAGGCACCAAAAACGCTTGATTTTTAAAACGTGGAAGCAACACCATTTTTAGACATGGAATTCCACGCTCAATCTTGTCCTGGTGTCCTTTTTTACCTTTGGTTTCAAAAAAAAATTTGGCTTCAGAAAACAGTTTGGTTCCTGGGCAGCATTTTCCTGACCGCGGAGTCATGCGTTTTCTTCCCCAGACACCAAAAAGGCTTGATTTTTAAAAAGTGGAAGCAACACCATTTTTAGACATGGAATTCCACCCTCAATCTTGCCCTGCGGTCCTTTTTTTCCTTTGGTTTCAAAAAAAAATTTGGCTTCAGAAAACAGTTTGGTTCCTGGGCAGCATTTTCCTGACCGCGGAGTCATGCGTTTTCTTCCCCAGGCACCAAAAAGGCTTGATTTTTAATAAGTGGAAGCAACACCATTTTTAGACATGGAATTCCACCCTCAATCTTGCCCTGGGGTCCTTTTTTGCCTTTGGTTTCAAAAAAAAATTTGGCTTCAGAAAACAGTTTGGTTCCTGGGCAGCATTTTCCTGACCGTGGAGTCATGCGTTTTCTTCCCCAGGCACCAAAAACGCTTGATTTTTAAAACGTGGAAGCAACACCATTTTTAGACATGGAATTCCACGCTCAATCTTGTCCTGGGGTCCTTTTTTGCCTTTCGTTTCAAAAAAAAATTTGGCTTCAGAAAACAGTTTGGTTCCTGGGCAGCATTTTCCTGACCACGGAGTCATGCGTTTTCTTCCCCAGGCACCAAAAAGGCTTGATTTTTAAAAAGTGGAAGCAACACCATTTTTAGACATGGAATTCCACCCTCAATCTTGTCCTGGGGTCCTTTTTTGCCTTTGGTTTCAAAAAAAAATTTGGCTTCAGAAAACAGTTTGGTTCCTGGGCATCATTTTCCTGACCGCGGAGTCATGCGTTTTCTTCCCCAGGCACCAAAAAGGCTTGATTTTTAAAACATGGAAGCAACACCATTTTTAGACATGGAATTCCACCCTCAGTCTTGTCCTGGGGTCCTTTTTTGCCTTTGGTTTCAAAAAAAAATTTGGCTTCAGAAAACAATTTGGTTCCTGGGCAGCATTTTCCTGACCGCGGAGTCATGCGTTTTCTTCCCCAGGCACCAAAAAGGCTTGATTTTTAAAACGTGGAAGCAACACCATTTTTAGACATGGAATTCCACCCTCAATCTTGTCCTGGGGTCCTTTTTTGTCTTTGGTTTCAAAAAAAAATTGTCTTCAGAAAACAGTTTGGTTCCTGGGCAGCATTTTCCTGACCGCGGAGTCATGCGTTTTCTTCCCCAGGCACCAAAAAGGCTTGATTTTTAAAAAGTGGAAGCAACACCATTTTTAGACATGGAATTCCACCCTCAATCTTGCCCTGGGGTCCTTTTTTGCCTTTGGTTTCAAAAAAAAATTTGGCTTCAGAAAACAGTTTGGTTCCTGGGCAGCATTTTCCTGACCGCGAAGTCATGCGTTTTCTTCCCCAGGCACCAAAAAGGCTTGATTTTTAAAACATGGAAGCAACACCATTTTTAGACATGGAATTCCACCCTCAGTCTTGTCCTGGGGTCCTTTTTTGCCTTTGGTTTCAAAAAAAAATTTGGCTTCAGAAAACAGTTTGGTTCCTGGGCAGCATTTTCCTGACCGCGGAGTCATGCGTTTTCTTCCCCAGGCACCAAAAAGGCTTGATTTTTAAAACGTGGAAGCAACACCATTTTTAGACATGGAATTCCACCCTCAATCTTGTCCTGGGGTCCTTTTTTGTCTTTGGTTTCAAAAAAAAATTGGCTTCAGAAAACAGTTTGGTTCCTGGGCAGCATTTTCCTGACCGCGGAGTCATGCGTTTTCTTCCCCAGGCACCAAAAAGCCTTGATTTTTAAAACGTGGAAGCAACACCATTTTTAGACATGGAATTCCACCCTCAGTCTTGTCCTGATGTCCTTTTTTGCCTTTGGTTTCAAAAAAAAATTGGCTTCAGAAAACAGTTTGGTTCCTGGGCAGCATTTTCCTGACCGCGGAGTCATGCGTTTTCTTCCCCAGGCAACAAAAAGGCTTGATTTTTAAAACGTGGAAGCAACACCATTTTTAGACATGGAATTCCACCCTCAATCTTGTCCTGGGGTCCTTTTTTGTCTTTGGTTTCAAAAAAAAATTGGCTTCAGAAAACAGTTTGGTTCCTGGGCAGCATTTTCCTGACCGCGGAGTCGTGCGTTTTCTTCCCCAGGCACCAAAAAGGCTTGATTTTTAAAAAGTGGAAGCAACACCATTTTTAGACATGGAATTCCACCCTCAATCTTGTCCTGGGGTCCTTTTTTGCCTTTGGTTTCAAAAAAAATTTGGCTTCAGAAAACAGTTTGGTCCCTCGCATCATTTTCCTGACCGCGGAGTCATGCGTTTTCTTCCCCAGGCACCAAAAAGGCTTGATTTTTAAAAAGTGGAAGCAACACCATTTTTAGACATGGAATTCCACCCTCAATCTTGTCCTGGGGTCCTTTTTTGCCTTTGGTTTCAAAAAAAAATTTGGCTTCAGAAAACAGTTTGGTTCCTGGGCAGCATTTTCCTGACCGCGGACTCATGCGTTTTCTTCCCCAGGCACCAAAAACGCTTGATTTTTAAAACGTGGAAGCAACACCATTTTTAGACATGGAATTCCACGCTCAATCTTGTCCTGGTGTCCTTTTTTACCTTTGGTTTCAAAAAAAAATTTGGCTTCAGAAAACAGTTTGGTTCCTGGGCAGCATTTTCCTGACCGCGGAGTCATGCGTTTTCTTCCCCAGACACCAAAAAGGCTTGATTTTTAAAAAGTGGAAGCAACACCATTTTTAGACATGGAATTCCACCCTCAATCTTGCCCTGCGGTCCTTTTTTTCCTTTGGTTTCAAAAAAAAATTTGGCTTCAGAAAACAGTTTGGTTCCTGGGCAGCATTTTCCTGACCGCGGAGTCATGCGTTTTCTTCCCCAGGCACCAAAAAGGCTTGATTTTTAATAAGTGGAAGCAACACCATTTTTAGACATGGAATTCCACCCTCAATCTTGCCCTGGGGTCCTTTTTTGCCTTTGGTTTCAAAAAAAAATTTGGCTTCAGAAAACAGTTTGGTTCCTGGGCAGCATTTTCCTGACCGTGGAGTCATGCGTTTTCTTCCCCAGGCACCAAAAACGCTTGATTTTTAAAACGTGGAAGCAACACCATTTTTAGACATGGAATTCCACGCTCAATCTTGTCCTGGGGTCCTTTTTTGCCTTTCGTTTCAAAAAAAAATTTGGCTTCAGAAAACAGTTTGGTTCCTGGGCAGCATTTTCCTGACCACGGAGTCATGCGTTTTCTTCCCCAGGCACCAAAAAGGCTTGATTTTTAAAAAGTGGAAGCAACACCATTTTTAGACATGGAATTCCACCCTCAATCTTGTCCTGGGGTCCTTTTTTGCCTTTGGTTTCAAAAAAAAATTTGGCTTCAGAAAACAGTTTGGTTCCTGGGCATCATTTTCCTGACCGCGGAGTCATGCGTTTTCTTCCCCAGGCACCAAAAAGGCTTGATTTTTAAAACATGGAAGCAACACCATTTTTAGACATGGAATTCCACCCTCAGTCTTGTCCTGGGGTCCTTTTTTGCCTTTGGTTTCAAAAAAAAATTTGGCTTCAGAAAACAATTTGGTTCCTGGGCAGCATTTTCCTGACCGCGGAGTCATGCGTTTTCTTCCCCAGGCACCAAAAAGGCTTGATTTTTAAAACGTGGAAGCAACACCATTTTTAGACATGGAATTCCACCCTCAATCTTGTCCTGGGGTCCTTTTTTGTCTTTGGTTTCAAAAAAAAATTGTCTTCAGAAAACAGTTTGGTTCCTGGGCAGCATTTTCCTGACCGCGGAGTCATGCGTTTTCTTCCCCAGGCACCAAAAAGGCTTGATTTTTAAAACGTGGAAGCAACACCATTTTTAGACATGGAATTCCACCCTCAATCTTGTCCTGGGGTCCTTTTTTGTCTTTGGTTTCAAAAAAAAATTGGCTTCAGAAAACAGTTTGGTTCCTGGGCAGCATTTTCCTGACCGCGGAGTCATGCATTTTCTTCCCCAGGCACCAAAAAGGCTTGATTTTTAAAACGTGGAAGCAACACCATTTTTAGACATGGAATTCCACCCTCAGTCTTGTCCTGATGTCCTTTTTTGCCTTTGGTTTCAAAAAAAAATTGGCTTCAGAAAACAGTTTGGTTCCTGGGCAGCATTTTCCTGACCGCGGAGTCATGCGTTTTCTTCCCCAGGCAACAAAAAGGCTTGATTTTTAAAACGTGGAAGCAACACCATTTTTAGACATGGAATTCCACCCTCAATCTTGTCCTGGGGTCCTTTTTTGTCTTTGGTTTCAAAAAAAAATTGGCTTCAGAAAACAGTTTGGTTCCTGGGCAGCATTTTCCTCACCGCGGAGTCGTGCGTTTTCTTCCCCAGGCACCAAAAAGGCTTGATTTTTAAAAAGTGGAAGCAACACCATTTTTAGACATGGAATTCCACCCTCAATCTTGTCCTGGGGTCCTTTTTTGCCTTTGGTTTCAAAAAAAAATTTGGCTTCAGAAAACAGTTTGGTCCCTCGCATCATTTTCCTGACCGCGGAGTCATGCGTTTTCTTCCCCAGGCACCAAAAAGGCTTGATTTTTAAAAAGTGGAAGCAACACCATTTTTAGACATGGAATTCCACCCTCAATCTTGTCCTGGGGTCCTTTTTTGCCTTTGGTTTCAAAAAAAAATTTGGCTTCAGAAAACATTTTGGTTCCTGGGCAGCATTTTCCTGACCGCGGACTCATGCGTTTTCTTCCCCAGGCACCAAAAACGCTTGATTTTTAAAACGTGGAAGCAACACCATTTTTAGACATGGAATTCCACGCTCAATCTTGTCCTGGTGTCCTTTTTTGCCTTTCGTTTCAAAAAAAAATTTGGCTTCAGAAAACAGTTTGGTTCCTGGGCAGCATTTTCCTGACCACGGAGTCATGCGTTTTCTTCCCCAGGCACCAAAAAGGCTTGATTTTTAAAAAGTGGAAGCAACACCATTTTTAGACATGGAATTCCACCCTCAGTCTTGTCCTGATGTCCTTTTTTGCCTTTGGTTTCAAAAAAAAATTTGGCTTCAGAAAACAGTTTGGTTCCTGGGCAGCATTTTCCTGACCGCGGAGTCATGCGTTTTCTTCCCCAGGCACCAAAAAGGCTTGATTTTTAAAACGTGGAAGCAACACCATTTTTAGACATGGAATTCCACCCTCAATCTTGTCCTGGGGTCCTTTTTTGCCTTTGGTTTCAAAAAAAAATTTGGCTTCAGAAAACAGTTTGGTTCCTGGGCATCATTTTCCTGACCGCGGAGTCATGCGTTTTCTTCCCCAGGCACCAAAAAGGCTTGATTTTTAAAACGTGGAAGCAACACCATTTTTAGACATGGAACTCCACCCTAAGTCTTGTCCTGGGGTCCTTTTTTGCCTTTGGTTTCAAAAAAAAATTTGGCTTCAGAAAACAGTTTGGTTCCTGGGCAGCATTTTCCTGACCGCGAAGTCATGCGTTTTCTTCCCCAGGCACCAAAAAGGCTTGATTTTTAAAACATGGAAGCAACACCATTTTTAGACATGGAATTCCACCCTCAGTCTTGTCCTGGGGTCCTTTTTTGTCTTTGGTTTCAAAAAAAAATTGGCTTCAGAAAACAGTTTGGTTCCTGGGCAGCATTTTCCTGACCGCGGAGTCATGCATTTTCTTCCCCAGGCACCAAAAACGCTTGATTTTTAAAACGTGGAAGCAACACCATTTTTAGACATGGAATTTCACCCTCAATCTTGTCCTGGGGTCCTTTTTTGTCTTTGGTTTCAAAAAAAAATTGGCTTCAGAAAACAGTTTGGTTCCTGGGCAGCATTTTCCTCACCGCGGAGTCGTGCGTTTTCTTCCCCAGGCACCAAAAAGGCTTGATTTTTAAAAAGTGGAAGCAACACCATTTTTAGACATGGAATTCCACCCTCAATCTTGTCCTGGGGTCCTTTTTTGCCTTTGGTTTCAAAAAAAAATTTGGCTTCAGAAAACAGTTTGGTCCCTCGCATCATTTTCCTGACCGCGGAGTCATGCGTTTTCTTCCCCAGGCACCAAAAACGCTTGATTTTTAAAAAGTGGAAGCAACACCATTTTTAGACATGGAATTCCACCCTCAATCTTGTCCTGGGGTCCTTTTTTGCCTTTGGTTTCAAAAAAAAATTTGGCTTCAGAAAACAGTTTGGTTCCTGGGCAGCATTTTCCTGACCGCGGACTCATGCGTTTTCTTCCCCAGGCACCAAAAACGCTTGATTTTTAAAACGTGGAAGCAACACCATTTTTAGACATGGAATTCCACGCTCAATCTTGTCCTGGTGTCCTTTTTTGCCTTTCGTTTCAAAAAAAAATTTGGCTTCAGAAAACAGTTTGGTTCCTGGGCAGCATTTTCCTGACCACGGAGTCATGCGTTTTCTTCCCCAGGCACCAAAAAGGCTTGATTTTTAAAAAGTGGAAGCAACACCATTTTTAGACATGGAATTCCACCCTCAGTCTTGTCCTGATGTCCTTTTTTGCCTTTGGTTTCAAAAAAAAATTTGGCTTCAGAAAACAGTTTGGTTCCTGGGCAGCATTTTCCTGACCGCGGAGTCATGCGTTTTCTTCCCCAGGCACCAAAAAGGCTTGATTTTTAAAACGTGGAAGCAACACCATTTTTAGACATGGAATTCCACCCTCAATCTTGTCCTGGGGTCCTTTTTTGTCTTTGGTTTCAAAAAAAAATTGGCTTCAGAAAACAGTTTGGTTCCTGGGCAGCATTTTCCTCACCGCGGAGTCGTGCGTTTTCTTCCCCAGGCACCAAAAAGGCTTGATTTTTAAAAAGTGGAAGCAACACCATTTTTAGACATGGAATTCCACCCTCAATCTTGTCCTGGGGTCCTTTTTTGCCTTTGGTTTCAAAAAAAAATTTGGCTTCAGAAAACAGTTTGGTCCCTCGCATCATTTTCCTGACCGCGGAGTCATGCGTTTTCTTCCCCAGGCACCAAAAAGGCTTGATTTTTAAAAAGTGGAAGCAACACCATTTTTAGACATGGAATTCCACCCTCAATCTTGTCCTGGGGTCCTTTTTTGCCTTTGGTTTCAAAAAAAAATTTGGCTTCAGAAAACAGATTGGTTCCTGGGCAGCATTTTCCTGACCGCGGACTCATGCGTTTTCTTCCCCAGGCACCAAAAAGGCTTGATTTTTAAAACGTGGAAGCAACACCATTTTTAGACATGGAATTCCACCCTCAATCTTGTCCTGGGGTCCTTTTTTGTCTTTGGTTTCAAAAAAAAATTGGATTCAGAAAACAGTTTGGTTCCTGGGCAGCATTTTCCTCACCGCGGAGTCGTGCGTTTTCTTCCCCAGGCACCAAAAAGGCTTGATTTTTAAAAAGTGGAAGCAACACCATTTTTAGACATGGAATTCCACCCTCAATCTTGTCCTGGGGTCCTTTTTTGCCTTTGGTTTCAAAAAAAAATTTGGCTTCAGAAAACAGTTTGGTCCCTCGCATCATTTTCCTGACCGCGGAGTCATGCGTTTTCTTCCCCAGGCACCAAAAAGGCTTGATTTTTAAAAAGTGGAAGCAACACCATTTTTAGACATGGAATTCCACCCTCAATCTTGTCCTGGGGTCCTTTTTTGCCTTTGGTTTCAAAAAAAAATTTGGCTTCAGAAAACAGATTGGTTCCTGGGCAGCATTTTCCTGACCGCGGACTCATGCGTTTTCTTCCCCAGGCACCAAAAAGGCTTGATTTTTAAAAAGTGGAAGCAACACCATTTTTAGACATGGAATTCCACCCTCAATCTTGTCCTGGGGTCCTTTTTTGCCTTTGGTTTCAAAAAAAAATTTGGCTTCAGAAAACAGTTTGGTTCCTGGGCAGCATTTTCCTGACCGCGGACTCATGCGTTTTCTTCCCCAGGCACCAAAAACGCTTGATTTTTAAAACGTGGAAGCAACACCATTTTTAGACATGGAATTCCACGCTCAATCTTGTCCTGGTGTCCTTTTTTGCCTTTCGTTTCAAAAAAAAATTTGGCTTCAGAAAACAGTTTGGTTCCTGGGCAGCATTTTCCTGACCGCGGAGTCATGCGTTTTCTTCCCCAGGCACCAAAAAGGCTTGATTTTTAAAACGTGGAAGCAACACCATTTTTAGACATGGAATTCCACCCTCAATCTTGTCCTGGGGTCCTTTTTTGCCTTTGGTTTCAAAAAAAAATTTGGCTTCAGAAAACAGTTTGGTTCCTGGGCATCATTTTCCTGACCGCGGAGTCATGCGTTTTCTTCCCAGGCACCAAAAAGGCTTGATTTTTAAAACGTGGAAGCAACACCATTTTTAGACATGGAATTCCACCCTAAGTCTTGTCCTGGGGTCCTTTTTTGCCTTTGGTTTCAAAAAAAAATTTGGCTTCAGAAAACAGTTTGGTTCCTGGGCAGCATTTTCCTGACCGCGAAGTCATGCGTTTTCTTCCCCAGGCACCAAAAAGGCTTGATTTTTAAAACATGGAAGCAACACCATTTTTAGACATGGAATTCCACCCTCAGTCTTGTCCTGGGGTCCTTTTTTGCCTTTGGTTTCAAAAAAAAATTTGGCTTCAGAAAACAGTTTGGTTCCTGGGCAGCATTTTCCTGACCGCGGAGTCATGCGTTTTCTTCCCCAGGCACCAAAAAGGCTTGATTTTTAAAACGTGGAAGCAACACCATTTTTAGACATGGAATTCCACCCTCAATCTTGTCCTGGGGTCCTTTTTTGTCTTTGGTTTCAAAAAAAAATTGGCTTCAGAAAACAGTTTGGTTCCTGGGCAGCATTTTCCTGACCGCGGAGTCATGCGTTTTCTTCCCCAGGCACCAAAAAGGCTTGATTTTTAAAACGTGGAAGCAACACCATTTTTAGACATGGAATTCCACCCTCAATCTTGTCCTGGGGTCCTTTTTTGTCTTTGGTTTCAAAAAAAAAATTGGCTTCAGAAAACAGTTTGGTTCCTGGGCAGCATTTTCCTGACCGCGGAGTCATGCGTTTTCTTCCCCAGGCACCAAAAAGGCTTGATTTTTAAAACGTGGAAGCAACACCATTTTTAGACATGGAATTCCACCCTCAGTCTTGTCCTGATGTCCTTTTTTGCCTTTGGTTTCAAAAAAAAATTTGGCTTCAGAAAACAGTTTGGTTCCTGGGCAGCATTTTCCTGACCGCGTAGTCATGCGTTTTCTTCCCCAGGCAACAAAAACGCTTGATTTTTAAAACGTGGAAGCAACACCATTTTTAGACATGGAATTCCACCCTCAATCTTGTCCTGGGGTCCTTTTTTTCCTTTGGTTTCAAAAAAAAAATTGGCTTCAGAAAACAGTTTGGTTCCTGGGCAGCATTTTCCTGACCGCGGAGTCGTGCGTTTTCTTCCCCAGGCACCAAAAAGGCTTGATTTTTAAAAAGTGGAAGCAACACCATTTTTAGACATGGAATTCCACCCTCAATCTTGTCCTGGGGTCCTTTTTTGCCTTTGGTTTCAAAAAAAAATTTGGCTTCAGAAAACAGTTTGGTTCCTGGGCATCATTTTCCTGACCGCGGAGTCATGCGTTTTCTTCCCCAGGCACCAAAAAGGCTTGATTTTTAAAACGTGGAAGCAACACCATTTTTAGACATGGAATTCCACCCTAAGTCTTGTCCTGGGGTCCTTTTTTGCCTTTGGTTTCAAAAAAAAATTTGGCTTCAGAAAACAGTTTGGTTCCTGGGCAGCATTTTCCTGACCGCGAAGTCATGCGTTTTCTTCCCCAGGCACCAAAAAGGCTTGATTTTTAAAACATGGAAGCAACACCATTTTTAGACATGGAATTCCACCCTCAGTCTTGTCCTGGGGTCCTTTTTTGCCTTTGGTTTCAAAAAAAAATTTGGCTTCAGAAAACAGTTTGGTTCCTGGGCAGCATTTTCCTGACCGCGGAGTCATGCGTTTTCTTCCCCAGGCACCAAAAAGGCTTGATTTTTAAAACGTGGAAGCAACACCATTTTTAGACATGGAATTCCACCCTCAATCTTGTCCTGGGGTCCTTTTTTGTCTTTGGTTTCAAAAAAAAATTGGCTTCAGAAAACAGTTTGGTTCCTGGGCAGCATTTTCCTGACCGCGGAGTCATGCGTTTTCTTCCCCAGGCACCAAAAAGGCTTGATTTTTAAAACGTGGAAGCAACACCATTTTTAGACATGGAATTCCACCCTCAGTCTTGTCCTGATGTCCTTTTTTGCCTTTGGTTTCAAAAAAAAATTTGGCTTCAGAAAACAGTTTGGTTCCTGGGCAGCATTTTCCTGACCGCGGAGTCATGCGTTTTCTTCCCCAGGCAACAAAAACGCTTGATTTTTAAAACGTGGAAGCAACACCATTTTTAGACATGGAATTCCACCCTCAATCTTGTCCTGGGGTCCTTTTTTGTCTTTGGTTTCAAAAAAAAATTGGCTTCAGAAAACAGTTTGGTTCCTGGGCAGCATTTTCCTGACCGCGGAGTCGTGCGTTTTCTTCCCCAGGCACCAAAAAGGCTTGATTTTTAAAAAGTGGAAGCAACACCATTTTTAGACATGGAATTCCACCCTCAATCTTGTCCTGGGGTCCTTTTTTGCCTTTGGTTTCAAAAAAAAATTTGGCTTCAGAAAACAGTTTGGTTCCTGGGCATCATTTTCCTGACCGCGGAGTCATGCGTTTTCTTCCCCAGGCACCAAAAAGGCTTGATTTTTAAAACGTGGAAGCAACACCATTTTTAGACATGGAATTCCACCCTCAATCTTGTCCTGGGGTCCTTTTTTGCCTTTGGTTTCAAAAAAAAATTTGGCTTCAGAAAAAAGTTTGGTTCCTGGGCAGCATTTTCCTGACCGCAGACTCATGCGTTTTCTTCCCCAGGCACCAAAAAGGCTTGATTTTTAAAACGTGGAAGCAACACCATTTTTAGACATGGAATTCCACCCTCAATCTTGTCCTCGGGTCCTTTTTTGCCTTTGGTTTCAAAAAAAAATTGGCTTCAGAAAACAGTTTGGTTCCTGGGCAGCATTTTCGTGACTGCGGAGTCATGCGTTTTCTTCCCCAGGCACCAAAAAGGCTTGATTTTTAAAACGTGGAAGCAACACCATTTTTAGACATGGAATTCCACCCTCAGTCTTGTCCTGGGGCCCTTTTTTACCTTTGGTTTCAAAAAATTTTCGCTTCAGAAAACAGTTTGGTTCCTGGGCAGCATTTTCCTGACCGCGGAGTCATGCGTTTTCTTCCCCAGGTACCAAAAAGGCTTGATTTTTAAAACCTGGAAGCAACACCATTTTTAGACATGGAATTCCACCCTCAGTCTTGTCCTGGGGTCCTTTTTTGCCTTTGGTTTCAAAAAAAAATTTGGCTTCAGAAAACAGTTTGGTTCTTGGGCAGCATTTTCCTGACCGCGGAGTCATGCGTTTTCTTCCCCAGACACCAAAAAGGCTTGATTTTTAAAAAGTTGAAGCAACACCATTTTTAGACATGGAATTCCACGCTCAATCTTGTCCTGATGTCCTTTTTTGCCTTTGGTTTCAAAAAAAAATTTGGCTTCAGAAAACAGTTTGGTTCCTGGGCAGCATTTTCTTGACCGCGGAGTCATGCGTTTTCTTCCCCAGGCACCAAAAAGGCTCGATTTTTAAAAAGTTGAAGCAACACCATTTTTAGACATGGAATTCCATGCTCAAACTTGTCCTGATGTCCTTTTTTGCCTTTGGTTTCAAAAAAAAATTTGGCTTCAGAAAACAGTTTGGTTCCTGGGCAGCATTTTTCTGACCGCGGATTCATGCGTTTTCTTCCCCAGGCACCAAAAAGGCTTGATTTTTAAAACGTGGAAGCAACACCATTTTTAGACATGGAATTCCACCCACAATCTTGTCCTGGGGTCCTTTTTTGCCTTTGGTTTCAAAAAAAAAATTGGCTTCAGAAAACAGTTTGGTTCCTGGGCAGCATTTTCCTGACCGCGGAGTCATGCGTTTTCTTCCCCAGGCACCAAAAAGGCTTGATTTTTAAAACGTGGAAGCAACACCATTTTTAGACATGGAACTCCACCCTAAGTCTTGTCCTGGGGTCCTTTTTTGCCTTTGGTTTCAAAAAAAAATTTGGCTTCAGAAAACAGTTTGGTTCCTGGGCAGCATTTTCCTGACCGCGAAGTCATGCGTTTTCTTCCCCAGGTACCAAAAAGGCTTGATTTTTAAAACATGGAAGCAACACCATTTTTAGACATGGAATTCCACCCTCAGTCTTGTCCTGGGGTCCTTTTTTGCCTTTGGTTTCAAAAAAAAATTTGGCTTCAGAAAACAGTTTGGTTCCTGGGCAGCATTTTCCTGACCGCGGAGTCATGCGTTTTCTTCCCCAGGCACCAAAAAGGCTTGATTTTTAAAACGTGGAAGCAACACCATTTTTAGACATGGAATTCCACCCTCAATCTTGTCCTGGGGTCCTTTTTTGTCTTTGGTTTCAAAAAAAAATTGGCTTCAGAAAACAGTTTGGTTCCTGGGCAGCATTTTCCTGACCGCGGAGTCATGCGTTTTCTTCCCCAGGCACCAAAAAGGCTTGATTTTTAAAACGTGGAAGCAACACCATTTTTAGACATGGAATTCCACCCTCAATCTTGTCCTGGGGTCCTTTTTTGTCTTTGGTTTCAAAAAAAAATTGGCTTCAGAAAACAGTTTGGTTCCTGGGCAGCGTTTTCCTCACCGCGGAGTCGTGCGTTTTCTTCCCCAGGCACCAAAAAGGC
The DNA here is from genome assembly GCF_059756535.1 of Pantherophis guttatus. Classification (NCBI taxonomy): domain Eukaryota; kingdom Metazoa; phylum Chordata; class Lepidosauria; order Squamata; family Colubridae; genus Pantherophis; species Pantherophis guttatus. The sequence continues at coordinate 16,619,903 of NC_142074.1, read as the reverse complement.
TTGATTTTTAAAAAGTGGAAGCAACACCATTTTTAGACATGGAATTCCACCCTCAATCTTGTCCTGGGGTCCTTTTTTGCCTTTGGTTTCAAAAAAAAATTGGCTTCAGAAAACAGTTTGGTCCCTCGCATCATTTTCCTGACCGCGGAGTCATGCGTTTTCTTCCCCAGGCACCAAAAAGGCTTGATTTTTAAAAAGTGGAAGCAACACCATTTTTAGACATGGAATTCCACCCTCAATCTTGTCCTGGGGTCCTTTTTTGCCTTTGGTTTCAAAAAAAAATTTGGCTTCAGAAAACAGTTTGGTTCCTGGGCAGCATTTTCCTGACCGCGGAGTCGTGCGTTTTCTTCCCCAGGCACCAAAAAGGCTTGATTTTTAAAAAGTGGAAGCAACACCATTTTTAGACATGGAATTCCACCCTCAATCTTGTCCTGGGGTCCTTTTTTGCCTTTGGTTTCAAAAAAATATTTGGCTTCAGAAAACAGTTTGGTTCCTGGGCATCATTTTCCTGACCGCGGAGTCATGCGTTTTCTTCCCCAGGCACCAAAAAGGCTTGATTTTTAAAAAGTGGAAGCAACACCATTTTTAGACATGGAATTCCACCCTCAATCTTGTCCTGGGGTCCTTTTTTGCCTTTGGTTTCAAAAAAAAATTGGCTTCAGAAAACAGTTTGGTTCCTGGGCAGCATTTTCCTGACCGCGGAGTCATGCGTTTTCTTCCCCAGGCACCAAAAAGGCTTGATTTTTAAAACGTGGAAGCAACACCATTTTTAGACATGGAATTCCACCCTCAATCTTGTCCTGGGGTCCTTTTTTGTCTTTGGTTTCAAAAAAAAATTGGCTTCAGAAAACAGTTTGGTTCCTGGGCAGCGTTTTCCTCACCGCGGAGTCGTGCGTTTTCTTCCCCAGGCACCAAAAAGGCTTGATTTTTAAAAAGTGGAAGCAACACCATTTTTAGACATGGAATTCCACCCTCAATCTTGTCCTGGGGTCCTTTTTTGCCTTTGGTTTCAAAAAAAAATTTGGCTTCAGAAAACAGTTTGGTCCCTCGCATCATTTTCCTGACCGCGGAGTCATGCGTTTTCTTCCCCAGGCACCAAAAAGGCTTGATTTTTAAAAAGTGGAAGCAACACCATTTTTAGACATGGAATTCCACCCTCAATCTTGTCCTGGGGTCCTTTTTTGCCTTTGGTTTCAAAAAAAAATTTGGCTTCAAAAAACAGTTTGGTTCCTGGGCAGCATTTTCCTGACCGCGGAGTCGTGCGTTTTCTTCCCCAGGCACCAAAAAGGCTTGATTTTTAAAAAGTGGAAGCAACACCATTTTTAGACATGGAATTCCACCCTCAATCTTGTCCTGGGGTCCTTTTTTGCCTTTGGTTTCAAAAAAAAATTTGGCTTCAGAAAACAGTTTGGTTCCTGGGCATCATTTTCCTGACCGCGGAGTCATGCGTTTTCTTCCCCAGGCACCAAAAAGGCTTGATTTTTAAAAAGTGGAAGCAACACCATTTTTAGACATGGAATTCCACCCTCAATCTTGTCCTGGGGTCCTTTTTTGCCTTTGGTTTCAAAAAAAAATTTGGCTTCAGAAAAAAGTTTGGTTCCTGGGCAGCATTTTCCTGACCGCGGACTCATGCGTTTTCTTCCCCAGGCACCAAAAAGGCTTGATTTTTAAAACGTGGAAGCAACACCATTTTTAGACATGGAATTCCACCCTCAATCTTGTCCTGGGGTCCTTTTTTGCCTTTGGTTTCAAAAAAAAATTGGCTTCAGAAAACAGTTTGGTTCCTGGGCAGCATTTTCGTGACCGCGGAGTCATGCGTTTTCTTCCCCAGGCACCAAAAAGGCTTGATTTTTAAAAAGTGGAAGCAACACCATTTTTAGACATGGAATTCCACCCTCAGCCTTGTCCTGGGGCCCTTTTTTACCTTTGGTTTCAAAAAATTTTGGCTTCAGAAAACAGTTTGGTTCCTGGGCAGCATTTTCCTGACCGCGGAGTCATGCGTTTTCTTCCCCAGGTACCAAAAAGGCTTGATTTTTAAAACCTGGAAGCAACACCATTTTTAGACATGGAATTCCACCCTCAGTCTTGTCCTGGGGTCCTTTTTTGCCTTTGGTTTCAAAAAAAAATTTGGCTTCAGAAAACAGTTTGGTTCTTGGGCAGCATTTTCCTGACCGCGGAGTCATGCGTTTTCTTCCCCAGACACCAAAAAGGCTTGATTTTTAAAAAGTTGAAGCAACACCATTTTTAGACATGGAATTCCACGCTCAATCTTGTCCTGATGTCCTTTTTTGCCTTTGGTTTCAAAAAAAAATTTGGCTTCAGAAAACAGTTTGGTTCCTGGGCAGCATTTTCTTGACCGCGGAGTCATGCGTTTTCTTCCCCAGGCACCAAAAAGGCTTGATTTTTAAAACGTGGAAGCAACACCATTTTTAGACATGGAATTCCACCCTCAATCTTGTCCTGGGGTCCTTTTTTGTCTTTGGTTTCAAAAAAAAATTGGCTTCAGAAAACAGTTTGGTTCCTGGGCAGCATTTTCCTGACCGCGGAGTCATGCGTTTTCTTCCCCAGGCACCAAAAAGGCTTGATTTTTAAAACGTGGAAGCAACACCATTTTTAGACATGGAATTCCACCCTCAATCTTGTCCTGGGGTCCTTTTTTGCCTTTGGTTTCAAAAAAAAATTTGGCTTCAGAAAACAGTTTGGTTCCTGGGCATCATTTTCCTCACCGCGGAGTCATGCGTTTTCTTCCCCAGGCACCAAAAAGGCTTGATTTTTAAAACGTGGAAGCAACACCATTTTTAGACATGGAATTCCACCCTAAGTCTTGTCCTGGGGTCCTTTTTTGCCTTTGGTTTCAAAAAAAAATTTGGCTTCAGAAAACAGTTTGGTTCCTGGGCAGCATTTTCCTGACCGCGAAGTCATGCGTTTTCTTCCCCAGGCACCAAAAAGGCTTGATTTTTAAAACATGGAAGCAACACCATTTTTAGACATGGAATTCCACCCTCAGTCTTGTCCTGGGGTCCTTTTTTGCCTTTGGTTTCAAAAAAAAATTTGGCTTCAGAAAACAGTTTGGTTCCTGGGCAGCATTTTCCTGACCGCGGAGTCATGCGTTTTCTTCCCCAGGCACCAAAAAGGCTTGATTTTTAAAACGTGGAAGCAACACCATTTTTAGACATGGAATTCCACCCTCAATCTTGTCCTGGGGTCCTTTTTTGTCTTTGGTTTCAAAAAAAAATTGGCTTCAGAAAACAGTTTGGTTCCTGGGCAGCATTTTCCTGACCGCGGAGTCATGCGTTTTCTTCCCCAGGCACCAAAAAGGCTTGATTTTTAAAACGTGGAAGCAACACCATTTTTAGACATGGAATTCCACCCTCAGTCTTGTCCTGATGTCCTTTTTTGCCTTTGGTTTCAAAAAAAAATTTGGCTTCAGAAAACAGTTTGGTTCTTGGGCAGCATTTTCCTGACCGCGGAGTCATGCGTTTTCTTCCCCAGACACCAAAAAGGCTTGATTTTTAAAAAGTTGAAGCAACACCATTTTTAGACATGGAATTCCACGCTCAATCTTGTCCTGATGTCCTTTTTTGCCTTTGGTTTCAAAAAAAAATTTGGCTTCAGAAAACAGTTTGGTTCCTGGGCAGCATTTTCCTGACCGCAGAGTCATGCGTTTTCTTCCCCAGGCAACAAAAACGCTTGATTTTTAAAACGTGGAAGCAACACCATTTTTAGACATGGAATTCCACCCTCAATCTTGTCCTGGGGTCCTTTTTTGTCTTTGGTTTCAAAAAAAAATTGGCTTCAGAAAACAGTTTGGTTCCTGGGCAGGATTTTCCTGACCGCGGAGTCGTGCGTTTTCTTCCCCAGGCACCAAAAAGGCTTGATTTTTAAAACGTGGAAGCAACACCATTTTTAGACATGGAATTCCACCCTCAATCTTGTCCTGGGGTCCTTTTTTGCCTTTGGTTTCAAAAAAAAATTTGGCTTCAGAAAACAGTTTGGTTCCTGGGCATCATTTTCCTGACCGCGGAGTCATGCGTTTTCTTCCCCAGGCACCAAAAAGGCTTGATTTTTAAAAAGTGGAAGCAACACCATTTTTAGACATGGAATTCCACCCTCAATCTTGTCCTGGGGTCCTTTTTTGCCTTTGGTTTCAAAAAAAAATTTGGCTTCAGAAAAAAGTTTGGTTCCTGGGCAGCATTTTCCTGACCGCGGACTCATGCGTTTTCTTCCCCAGGCACCAAAAAGGCTTGATTTTTAAAACGTGGAAGCAACACCATTTTTAGACATGGAATTCCACCCTCAATCTTGTCCTGGGGTCCTTTTTTGCCTTTGGTTTCAAAAAAAAATTGGCTTCAGAAAACAGTTTGGTTCCTGGGCAGCATTTTCGTGACCGCGGAGTCATGCGTTTTCTTCCCCAGGCACCAAAAAGGCTTGATTTTTAAAACGTGGAAGCAACACCATTTTTAGACATGGAATTCCACCCTCAGTCTTGTCCTGGGGCCCTTTTTTACCTTTGGTTTCAAAAAATTTTGGCTTCAGAAAACAGTTTGGTTCCTGGGCAGCATTTTCCTGACCGCGGAGTCATGCGTTTTCTTCCCCAGGTACGAAAAAGGCTTGATTTTTAAAACCTGGAAGCAACACCATTTTTAGACATGGAATTCCACCCTCAGTCTTGTCCTGGGGTCCTTTTTTGCCTTTGGTTTCAAAAAAAAATTTGGCTTCAGAAAACAGTTTGGTTCTTGGGCAGCATTTTCCTGACCGCGGAGTCATGCGTTTTCTTCCCCAGACACCAAAAAGGCTTGATTTTTAAAAAGTTGAAGCAACACCATTTTTAGACATGGAATTCCACGCTCAATCTTGTCCTGATGTCCTTTTTTGCCTTTGGTTTCAAAAAAAAATTTGGCTTCAGAAAACAGTTTGGTTCCTGGGCAGCATTTTCTTGACCGCGGAGTCATGCGTTTTCTTCCCCAGGCACCAAAAAGGCTCGATTTTTAAAAAGTTGAAGCAACACCATTTTTAGACATGGAATTCCATGCTCAAACTTGTCCTGATGTCCTTTTTTGCCTTTGGTTTCAAAAAAAAATTTGGCTTCAGAAAACAGTTTGGTTCCTGGGCAGCATTTTCCTGACCGCGGAGTCATGCGTTTTCTTCCCCAGGCACCAAAAAGGCTTGATTTTTAAAAAGTGGAAGCAACACCATTTTTAGACATGGAATTCCACCCACAATCTTGTCCTGGGGTCCTTTTTTGCCTTTGGTTTCAAAAAAAAATTGGCTTCAGAAAACAGTTTGGTTCCTGGGCAGCATTTTCCTGACCGCGGAGTCATGCGTTTTCTTCCCCAGGCACCAAAAAGGCTTGATTTTTAAAAAGTGGAAGCAACACCATTTTTAGACATGGAATTCCATCCTCAATCTTGTCCTGGGGTCCTTTTTTGCCTTTGGTTTCAAAAAAAAATTTGGCTTCAGAAAACAGTTTGGTTCCTGGGCAGCATTTTCCTGACCGTGGAGTCATGCGTTTTCTTCCCCAGGCACCAAAAACGCTTGATTTTTAAAATGTGGAAGCAACACCATTTTTAGACATGGAATTCCACGCTCAATCTTGTCCTGATGTCCTTTTTTGCCTTTGGTTTCAAAAAAAAATTTGGCTTCAGAAAACAGTTTGGTTCCTGGGCAGCATTTTCCTGACCGCGGAGTCATGCGTTTTCTTCCCCAGGCACCAAAAAGGCTCGATATTTAAAAAGTGGAAGCAACACCATTTTTAGACATGGAATTCCATGCTCAAACTTGTCCTGATGTCCTTTTTTGCCTTTGGTTTCAAAAAAAATTTTGGCTTCAGAAAACAGTTTGGTTCCTGGGCAGCATTTTCCTGACCGCGGAGTCATGCGTTTTCTTCCCCAGGTACCAAAAAGGCTTGATTTTTAAAACCTGGAAGCAACACCATTTTTAGACATGGAATTCCACCCTCAGTCTTGTCCTGGGGTCCTTTTTTGCCTTTGGTTTCAAAAAAAAATTTGGCTTCAGAAAACAGTTTGGTTCCTGGGCAGCATTTTCCTGACCGCGGAGTCATGCGTTTTCTTCCCCAGGCACCAAAAAGGCTTGATTTTTAAACAGTGGAAGCAACACCATTTTTAGACATGGAATTCCACCCACAATCTTGTCCTGGGGTCCTTTTTTGCCTTTGGTTTCAAAAAAAAATTTGGCTTCAGAAAACAGTTTGGTTCCTGGGCAGCATTTTCCTGACCGCGGAGTCATGCGTTTTCTTCCCCAGGCACCAAAAAGGCTTGATTTTTAAAAAGTGGAAGCAACACCATTTTTAGACATGGAATTCCACCCTCAATCTTCTCCTGGGGTCGTTTTTTGTCTTTGGTTTAAAAAAAAAATTGGGTTCAGAAAACAGTTTGGTTCCTGGGCAGCATTTTCCTGACCGCGGAGTCATGCGTTTTCTTCCCCAGGCACCAAAAAGGCTTGATTTTTAAAACGTGGAAGCAACACCATTTTTAGACATGGAATTCCACCCTCAGTCTTGTCCTGGGGTCCTTTTTTGCCTTTGGTTTCAAAAAAAAATTTGGCTTCAGAAAAAAGTTTGGTTCCTGGGCAGCATTTTCCTGACCGCGGACTCATGCGTTTTCTTCCCCAGGCAACAAAAAGGCTTGATTTTTAAAACGTGGAAGCAACACCATTTTTAGACATGGAATTCCACCCTCAATCTTGTCCTGGGGTCCTTTTTTGTCTTTGGTTTCAAAAAAAAATTGGCTTCAGAAAACAGTTTGGTTCCTGGGCAGCATTTTCCTGACCGCGGACTCATGCGTTTTCTTCCCCAGGCACCAAAAAGGCTTGATTTTTAAAACGTGGAAGCAACACCATTTTTAGACATGGAATTCCACCCTCAATCTTGTCCTGGGGTCCTTTTTTGCCTTTGGTTTCAAAAAAAAATTTGGCTTCAGAAAACAGTTTGGTTCCTGGGCAGCATTTTCCTGACCGCGGAGTCATGCATTTTCTTCCCCAGGTACCAAAAAGGCTTGATTTTTAAAAAGTGGAAGCAACACCATTTTTAGACATGGAATTCCACCCACAATCTTGTCCTGGGGTCCTTTTTTGCCTTTGGTTTCAAAAAAAAATTTGGCTTCAGAAAACAGTTTGGTTCCTGGGCAGCATTTTCCTGACCGTGGAGTCATGCGTTTTCTTCCCCAGGCACCAAAAACGCTTGATTTTTAAAACGTGGAAGCAACACCATTTTTAGACATGGAATTCCACGCTCAATCTTGTCCTGATGTCCTTTTTTGCCTTTGGTTTCAAAAAAAATTTTGGCTTCAGAAAACAGTTTGGTTCCTGGGCAGCATTTTCCTGACCGCGGAGTCATGCGTTTTCTTCCCCAGGTACCAAAAAGGCTTGATTTTTAAAACCTGGAAGCAACACCATTTTTAGACATGCAATTCCACCCTCAGTCTTGTCCTGGGGTCCTTTTTTGCCTTTGGTTTCAAAAAAAAATTTGGCTTCAGAAAACAGTTTGGTTCCTGGGCAGCATTTTCCTGACCGCGGAGTCATGCGTTTTCTTCCCCAGGCACCAAAAAGGCTTGATTTTTAAACAGTGGAAGCAACACCATTTTTAGACATGGAATTCCACCCACAATCTTGTCCTGGGGTCCTTTTTTGCCTTTGGTTTCAAAAAAAAACTTGGCTTCAGAAAACAGTTTGGTTCCTGGGCAGCATTTTCCTGACCGCGGAGTCATGCGTTTTCTTCCCCAGGCACCAAAAAGGCTTGATTTTTAAAACGTGGAAGCAACACCATTTTTAGACATGGAATTCCACCCTCAATCTTGTCCTGGGGTCCTTTTTTGCCTTTGGTTTAAAAAAAAAACTGGCTTCAGAAAACAGTTTGGTTCCTGCGCAGTATTTTCCTGACCGCGGAGTCATGCGTTTTCTTCCCCAGGCACCAAAAAGGCTTGATTTTTAAAAAGTGGAAGCAACACCATTTTTAGACATGGAATTCCACCCACAATCTTGTCCTGGGGTCCTTTTTTGCCTTTGGTTTCAAAAAAAAATTTGGCTTCAGAAAACAGTTTGGTTCCTGGGCAGCATTTTCCTGACCGCGGAGTCATGCGTTTTCTTCCCCAGGCACCAAAAAGGCTTGATTTTTAAAAAGTGGAAGCAACACCATTTTTAGACATGGAATTCCACCCTCAATCTTGTCCTGGGGTCCTTTTTTGCCTTTGGTTTCAAAAAAAAATTTGGCTTCAGAAAACAGTTTGGTTCCTGGGCAGCATTTTCCTGACCGTGGAGTCATGCGTTTTCTTCCCCAGGCACCAAAAAGGCTCGATTTTTAAAAAGTTGAAGCAACACCATTTTTAGACATGGAATTCCATGCTCAAACTTGTCCTGATGTCCTTTTTTGCCTTTGGTTTCAAAAAAAATTTTGGCTTCAGAAAACAGTTTGGTTCCTGGGCAGCATTTTCCTGACCGCGGAGTCATGCGTTTTCTTCCCCAGGCACCAAAAAGGCTCGATTTTTAAAAAGTTGAAGCAACACCATTTTTAGACATGGAATTCCACGCTCAAACTTGTCCTGATGTCCTTTTTTGCCTTTGGTTTCAAAAAAAATTTTGGGTTCAGAAAACAGTTTGGTTCCTGGGCAGCATTTTCCTGACCCCGGAGTCATGCGTTTTCTTCCCCAGGTACCAAAAAGGCTTGATTTTTAAAACCTGGAAGCAAAACCATTTTTAGACATGGAATTCCACCCTCAGTCTTGTCCTGGGGTCCTTTTTTGCCTTTGGTTTAAAAAAAAAATTTGGCTTCAGAAAACAGTTTGGTTCCTGGGCAGCATTTTCCTGACCGCGGAGTCATGCGTTTTCTTCCCCAGGCACCAAAAAGGCTTGATTTTTAAACAGTGGAAGCAACACCATTTTTAGACATGGAATTCCACCCACAATCTTGTCCTGGGGTCCTTTTTTGCCTTTGGTTTCAAAAAAAAACTTGGCTTCAGAAAACAGTTTGGTTCCTGGGCAGCATTTTCCTGACCGCGGAGTCATGCGTTTTCTTCCCCAGGTACCAAAAAGGCTTGATTTTTAAAACCTGGAAGCAACACCATTTTTAGACATGGAATTCCACCATCAGTCTTGTCCTGGGGTCCTTTTTTGCCTTTGGTTTCAAAAAAAAATTTGGCTTCAGAAAACAGTTTGGTTCCTGGGCAGCATTTTCCTGACCGCGGAGTCATGCGTTTTCTTCCCCAGGCACCAAAAAGGCTTGATTTTTAAAAAGTGGAAGCAACACCATTTTTAGACATGGAATTCCACCCACAATCTTGTCCTGGGGTCCTTTTTTGCCTTTGGTTTCAAAAAAAAATTTGGCTTCAGAAAACAGTTTGGTTCCTGGGCAGCATTTTCCTGACCGCGGAGTCATGCGTTTTCTTCCCCAGGCACCAAAAACGCTTGATTTTTAAAACGTGGAAGCAACACCATTTTTAGACATGGAATTCCACGCTCAATCTTGTCCTGATGTCCTTTTTTGCCTTTGGTTTCAAAAAAAAATTTGGCTTCAGAAAACAGTTTGGTTCCTGGGCAGCATTTTCCTGACCGCGGAGTCATGCGTTTTCTTCCCCAGGTACCAAAAAGGCTTGATTTTTAAAACCTGGAAGCAACACCATTTTTAGACATGGAATTCCACCCTCAGTCTTGTCCTGGGGTCCTTTTTTGCCTTTGGTTTCAAAAAAAAATTTGGCTTCAGAAAACAGTTTGGTTCCTGGGCAGCATTTTCCTGACCGCGGAGTCATGCGTTTTCTTCCCCAGGCACCAAAAAGGCTTGATTTTTAAACAGTGGAAGCAACACCATTTTTAGACATGGAATTCCACCCACAATCTTGTCCTGGGGTCCTTTTTTGCCTTTGGTTTCAAAAAAAAATTTGGCTTCAGAAAACAGTTTGGTTCCTGGGCAGCATTTTCCTGACCGCGGAGTCATGCGTTTTCTTCCCCAGGCACCAAAAAGGCTTGATTTTTAAAAAGTGGAAGCAACACCATTTTTAGACATGGAATTCCACCCTCAATCTTGTCCTGGGGTCGTTTTTTGTCTTTGGTTTAAAAAAAAAATTGGGTTCAGAAAACAGTTTGGTTCCTGGGCAGCATTTTCCTGACCGCGGAGTCATGCGTTTTCTTCCCCAGGCACCAAAAAGGCTTGATTTTTAAAACGTGGAAGCAACACCATTTTTAGACATGGAATTCCACCCTCAGTCTTGTCCTGATGTCCTTTTTTGCCTTTGGTTTCAAAAAAAAATTTGGCTTCAGAAAACAGTTTGGTTCCTGGGCAGCATTTTCCTGACCGCGGAGTCATGCGTTTTCTTCCCCAGGCAACAAAAAGGCTTGATTTTTAAAACGTGGAAGCAACACCATTTTTAGACATGGAATTCCACCCTCAATCTTGTCCTGGGGTCCTTTTTTGCCTTTGGTTTAAAAAAAAAATTTGGCTTCAGAAAACAGTTTGGTTCCTGGGCAGCATTTTCCTGACCGCGGAGTCATGCGTTTTCTTCCCCAGGCACCAAAAAGGCTTGATTTTTAAACAGTGGAAGCAACACCATTTTTAGACATGGAATTCCACCCACAATCTTGTCCTGGGGTCCTTTTTTGCCTTTGGTTTCAAAAAAAAACTTGGCTTCAGAAAACAGTTTGGTTCCTGGGCAGCATTTTCCTGACCGCGGAGTCATGCGTTTTCTTCCCCAGGTACCAAAAAGGCTTGATTTTTAAAACCTGGAAGCAACACCATTTTTAGACATGGAATTCCACCATCAGTCTTGTCCTGGGGTCCTTTTTTGCCTTTGGTTTCAAAAAAAAATTTGGCTTCAGAAAACAGTTTGGTTCCTGGGCAGCATTTTCCTGACCGCGGAGTCATGCGTTTTCTTCCCCAGGCACCAAAAAGGCTTGATTTTTAAAAAGTGGAAGCAACACCATTTTTAGACATGGAATTCCACCCACAATCTTGTCCTGGGGTCCTTTTTTGCCTTTGGTTTCAAAAAAAAATTTGGCTTCAGAAAACAGTTTGGTTCCTGGGCAGCATTTTCCTGACCGCGGAGTCATGCGTTTTCTTCCCCAGGCACCAAAAACGCTTGATTTTTAAAACGTGGAAGCAACACCATTTTTAGACATGGAATTCCACGCTCAATCTTGTCCTGATGTCCTTTTTTGCCTTTGGTTTCAAAAAAAAATTTGGCTTCAGAAAACAGTTTGGTTCCTGGGCAGCATTTTCCTGACCGCGGAGTCATGCGTTTTCTTCCCCAGGTACCAAAAAGGCTTGATTTTTAAAACCTGGAAGCAACACCATTTTTAGACATGGAATTCCACCCTCAGTCTTGTCCTGGGGTCCTTTTTTGCCTTTGGTTTCAAAAAAAAATTTGGCTTCAGAAAACAGTTTGGTTCCTGGGCAGCATTTTCCTGACCGCGGAGTCATGCGTTTTCTTCCCCAGGCACCAAAAAGGCTTGATTTTTAAACAGTGGAAGCAACACCATTTTTAGACATGGAATTCCACCCACAATCTTGTCCTGGGGTCCTTTTTTGCCTTTGGTTTCAAAAAAAAATTTGGCTTCAGAAAACAGTTTGGTTCCTGGGCAGCATTTTCCTGACCGCGGAGTCATGCGTTTTCTTCCCCAGGCACCAAAAAGGCTTGATTTTTAAAAAGTGGAAGCAACACCATTTTTAGACATGGAATTCCACCCTCAATCTTGTCCTGGGGTCGTTTTTTGTCTTTGGTTTAAAAAAAAAATTGGGTTCAGAAAACAGTTTGGTTCCTGGGCAGCATTTTCCTGACCGCGGAGTCATGCGTTTTCTTCCCCAGGCACCAAAAAGGCTTGATTTTTAAAACGTGGAAGCAACACCATTTTTAGACATGGAATTCCACCCTCAGTCTTGTCCTGATGTCCTTTTTTGCCTTTGGTTTCAAAAAAAAATTTGGCTTCAGAAAACAGTTTGGTTCCTGGGCAGCATTTTCCTGACCGCGGAGTCATGCGTTTTCTTCCCCAGGCAACAAAAAGGCTTGATTTTTAAAACGTGGAAGCAACACCATTTTTAGACATGGAATTCCACCCTCAATCTTGTCCTGGGGTCCTTTTTTGTCTTTGGTTTCAAAAAAAAATTGGCTTCAGAAAACAGTTTGGTTCCTGGGCAGCATTTTCCTGACCGCGGACTCATGCGTTTTCTTCCCCAGGCACCAAAAAGGCTTGATTTTTAAAACGTGGAAGCAACACCATTTTTAGACATGGAATTCCACCCTCAATCTTGTCCTGGGGTCCTTTTTTGCCTTTGGTTTCAAAAAAAAATTTGGCTTCAGAAAACAGTTTGGTTCCTGGGCAGCATTTTCCTGACCGCGGAGTCATGCGTTTTCTTCCCCAGGCACCAAAAACGCTTGATTTTTAAAACGTGGAAGCAACACCATTTTTAGACATGGAATTCCACGCTCAATCTTGTCCTGATGTCCTTTTTTGCCTTTGGTTTCAAAAAAAAATTTGGCTTCAGAAAACAGTTTGGTTCCTGGGCAGCATTTTCCTGACCGCGGAGTCATGCGTTTTCTTCCCCAGGCACCAAAAAGGCTCGATTTTTAAAAAGTTGAAGCAACACCATTTTTAGACATGGAATTCCACGCTCAAACTTGTCCTGATGTCCTTTTTTGCCTTTGGTTTCAAAAAAAATTTTGGCTTCAGAAAACAGTTTGGTTCCTGGGCAGCATTTTCCTGACCGCGGAGTCATGCGTTTTCTTCCCCAGGTACCAAAAAGGCTTGATTTTTAAAACCTGGAAGCAACACCATTTTTAGACATGCAATTCCACCCTCAGTCTTGTCCTGGGGTCCTTTTTTGCCTTTGGTTTCAAAAAAAAATTTGGCTTCAGAAAACAGTTTGGTTCCTGGGCAGCATTTTCCTGACCGCGGAGTCATGCGTTTTCTTCCCCAGGCACCAAAAAGGCTTGATTTTTAAACAGTGGAAGCAACACCATTTTTAGACATGGAATTCCACCCACAATCTTGTCCTGGGGTCCTTTTTTGCCTTTGGTTTCAAAAAAAAACTTGGCTTCAGAAAACAGTTTGGTTCCTGGGCAGCATTTTCCTGACCGCGGAGTCATGCGTTTTCTTCCCCAGGCACCAAAAAGGCTTGATTTTTAAAACGTGGAAGCAACACCATTTTTAGACATGGAATTCCACCCTCAATCTTGTCCTGGGGTCCTTTTTTGCCTTTGGTTTAAAAAAAAAACTGGCTTCAGAAAACAGTTTGGTTCCTGCGCAGTATTTTCCTGACCGCGGAGTCATGCGTTTTCTTCCCCAGGCACCAAAAAGGCTTGATTTTTAAAAAGTGGAAGCAACACCATTTTTAGACATGGAATTCCACCCACAATCTTGTCCTGGGGTCCTTTTTTGCCTTTGGTTTCAAAAAAAAATTTGGCTTCAGAAAACAGTTTGGTTCCTGGGCAGCATTTTCCTGACCGCGGAGTCATGCGTTTTCTTCCCCAGGCACCAAAAAGGCTTGATTTTTAAAAAGTGGAAGCAACACCATTTTTAGACATGGAATTCCACCCTCAATCTTGTCCTGGGGTCCTTTTTTGCCTTTGGTTTCAAAAAAAAATTTGGCTTCAGAAAACAGTTTGGTTCCTGGGCAGCATTTTCCTGACCGTGGAGTCATGCGTTTTCTTCCCCAGGCACCAAAAAGGCTCGATTTTTAAAAAGTTGAAGCAACACCATTTTTAGACATGGAATTCCATGCTCAAACTTGTCCTGATGTCCTTTTTTGCCTTTGGTTTCAAAAAAAATTTTGGCTTCAGAAAACAGTTTGGTTCCTGGGCAGCATTTTCCTGACCGCGGAGTCATGCGTTTTCTTCCCCAGGCACCAAAAAGGCTCGATTTTTAAAAAGTTGAAGCAACACCATTTTTAGACATGGAATTCCACGCTCAAACTTGTCCTGATGTCCTTTTTTGCCTTTGGTTTCAAAAAAAATTTTGGGTTCAGAAAACAGTTTGGTTCCTGGGCAGCATTTTCCTGACCCCGGAGTCATGCGTTTTCTTCCCCAGGTACCAAAAAGGCTTGATTTTTAAAACCTGGAAGCAACACCATTTTTAGACATGGAATTCCACCCTCAGTCTTGTCCTGGGGTCCTTTTTTGCCTTTGGTTTAAAAAAAAAATTTGGCTTCAGAAAACAGTTTGGTTCCTGGGCAGCATTTTCCTGACCGCGGAGTCATGCGTTTTCTTCCCCAGGCACCAAAAAGGCTTGATTTTTAAACAGTGGAAGCAACACCATTTTTAGACATGGAATTCCACCCACAATCTTGTCCTGGGGTCCTTTTTTGCCTTTGGTTTCAAAAAAAAACTTGGCTTCAGAAAACAGTTTGGTTCCTGGGCAGCATTTTCCTGACCGCGGAGTCATGCGTTTTCTTCCCCAGGTACCAAAAAGGCTTGATTTTTAAAACCTGGAAGCAACACCATTTTTAGACATGGAATTCCACCATCAGTCTTGTCCTGGGGTCCTTTTTTGCCTTTGGTTTCAAAAAAAAATTTGGCTTCAGAAAACAGTTTGGTTCCTGGGCAGCATTTTCCTGACCGCGGAGTCATGCGTTTTCTTCCCCAGGCACCAAAAAGGCTTGATTTTTAAAAAGTGGAAGCAACACCATTTTTAGACATGGAATTCCACCCACAATCTTGTCCTGGGGTCCTTTTTTGCCTTTGGTTTCAAAAAAAAATTTGGCTTCAGAAAACAGTTTGGTTCCTGGGCAGCATTTTCCTGACCGCGGAGTCATGCGTTTTCTTCCCCAGGCACCAAAAACGCTTGATTTTTAAAACGTGGAAGCAACACCATTTTTAGACATGGAATTCCACGCTCAATCTTGTCCTGATGTCCTTTTTTGCCTTTGGTTTCAAAAAAAAATTTGGCTTCAGAAAACAGTTTGGTTCCTGGGCAGCATTTTCCTGACCGCGGAGTCATGCGTTTTCTTCCCCAGGCACCAAAAAGGCTCGATTTTTAAAAAGTTGAAGCAACACCATTTTTAGACATGGAATTCCACGCTCAAACTTGTCCTGATGTCCTTTTTTGCCTTTGGTTTCAAAAAAAATTTTGGCTTCAGAAAACAGTTTGGTTCCTGGGCAGCATTTTCCTGACCGCGGAGTCATGCGTTTTCTTCCCCAGGTACCAAAAAGGCTTGATTTTTAAAACGTGGAAGCAACACCATTTTTAGACATGGAATTCCACCCTCAGTCTTGTCCTGGGGTCCTTTTTTGCCTTTGGTTTCAAAAAAAAATTTGGCTTCAGAAAACAGTTTGGTTCCTGGGCAGCATTTTCCTGACCGCGGAGTCATGCGTTTTCTTCCCCAGGCACCAAAAAGGCTTGATTTTTAAACAGTGGAAGCAACACCATTTTTAGACATGGAATTCCACCCACAATCTTGTCCTGGGGTCCTTTTTTGCCTTTGGTTTCAAAAAAAAACTTGGCTTCAGAAAACAGTTTGGTTCCTGGGCAGCATTTTCCTGACCGCGGAGTCATGCGTTTTCTTCCCCAGGCACCAAAAAGGCTTGATTTTTAAAACGTGGAAGCAACACCATTTTTAGACATGGAATTCCACCCTCAATCTTGTCCTGGGGTCCTTTTTTGCCTTTGGTTTAAAAAAAAAATTGGCTTCAGAAAACAGTTTGGTTCCTGCGCAGTATTTTCCTGACCGCGGAGTCATGCGTTTTCTTCCCCAGGCACCAAAAAGGCTTGATTTTTAAAAAGTGGAAGCAACACCATTTTTAGACATGGAATTCCACCCACAATCTTGTCCTGGGGTCCTTTTTTGCCTTTGGTTTCAAAAAAAAATTTGGCTTCAGAAAACAGTTTGGTTCCTGGGCAGCATTTTCCTGACCGCGGAGTCATGCGTTTTCTTCCCCAGGCACCAAAAAGGCTTGATTTTTAAAAAGTGGAAGCAACACCATTTTTAGACATGGAATTCCACCCTCAATCTTGTCCTGGGGTCCTTTTTTGCCTTTGGTTTCAAAAAAAAATTTGGCTTCAGAAAACAGTTTGGTTCCTGGGCAGCATTTTCCTGACCGTGGAGTCATGCGTTTTCTTCCCCAGGCACCAAAAAGGCTCGATTTTTAAAAAGTTGAAGCAACACCATTTTTAGACATGGAATTCCATGCTCAAACTTGTCCTGATGTCCTTTTTTGCCTTTGGTTTCAAAAAAAATTTTGGCTTCAGAAAACAGTTTGGTTCCTGGGCAGCATTTTCCTGACCGCGGAGTCATGCGTTTTCTTCCCCAGGCACCAAAAAGGCTCGATTTTTAAAAAGTTGAAGCAACACCATTTTTAGACATGGAATTCCACGCTCAAACTTGTCCTGATGTCCTTTTTTGCCTTTGGTTTCAAAAAAAATTTTGGGTTCAGAAAACAGTTTGGTTCCTGGGCAGCATTTTCCTGACCCCGGAGTCATGCGTTTTCTTCCCCAGGTACCAAAAAGGCTTGATTTTTAAAACCTGGAAGCAACACCATTTTTAGACATGGAATTCCACCCTCAGTCTTGTCCTGGGGTCCTTTTTTGCCTTTGGTTTAAAAAAAAAATTTGGCTTCAGAAAACAGTTTGGTTCCTGGGCAGCATTTTCCTGACCGCGGAGTCATGCGTTTTCTTCCCCAGGCACCAAAAAGGCTTGATTTTTAAACAGTGGAAGCAACACCATTTTTAGACATGGAATTCCACCCACAATCTTGTCCTGGGGTCCTTTTTTGCCTTTGGTTTCAAAAAAAAACTTGGCTTCAGAAAACAGTTTGGTTCCTGGGCAGCATTTTCCTGACCGCGGAGTCATGCGTTTTCTTCCCCAGGTACCAAAAAGGCTTGATTTTTAAAACCTGGAAGCAACACCATTTTTAGACATGGAATTCCACCATCAGTCTTGTCCTGGGGTCCTTTTTTGCCTTTGGTTTCAAAAAAAAATTTGGCTTCAGAAAACAGTTTGGTTCCTGGGCAGCATTTTCCTGACTGCGGAGTCATGCGTTTTCTTCCCCAGGCACCAAAAAGGCTTGATTTTTAAAAAGTGGAAGCAACACCATTTTTAGACATGGAATTCCACCCACAATCTTGTCCTGGGGTCCTTTTTTGCCTTTGGTTTCAAAAAAAAATTTGGCTTCAGAAAACAGTTTGGTTCCTGGGCAGCATTTTCCTGACCGCGGAGTCATGCGTTTTCTTCCCCAGGCACCAAAAAGGCTTGATTTTTAAAAAGTGGAAGCAACACCATTTTTAGACATGGAATTCCACGCTCAATCTTGTCCTGGTGTCCTTTTTTGCCTTTCGTTTCAAAAAAAAATTTGGCTTCAGAAAACAGTTTGGTTCCTGGGCAGCATTTTCCTGACCGCGGAGTCATGCGTTTTCTTCCCCAGGCACCAAAAAGGCTCGATTTTTAAAAAGTGGAAGCAACACCATTTTTAGACATGGAATTCCACCCTAAGTCTTGTCCTGGGGTCCTTTTTTGCCTTTGGTTTCAAAAAAAAATTTGGCTTCAGAAAACAGTTTGGTTCCTGGGCAGCATTTTCCTGACCGCGGAGTCATGCGTTTTCTTCCCCAGGCACCAAAAAGGCTTGATTTTTAAACAGGGCAAGCAACACCATTTTTAGACATGGAATTCCACCCACAATCTTGTCCTGGGGTCCTTTTTTGCCTTTTGTTTCAAAAAAAAATTTGGCTTCAGAAAACAGTTTGGTTCCTGGGCAGCATTTTCCTGACCGCGGAGTCATGCATTTTCTTCCCCAGGCACCAAAAAGGCTTGATTTTTAAAACGTGGAAGCAACACCATTTTTAGACATGGAATTCCACCCTCAATCTTGTCCTGGGGTCCTTTTTTGCCTTTGGTTTCAAAAAAAAATTGGCTTCAGAAAACAGTTTGGTTCCTGCGCAGTATTTTCCTGACCGCGGAGTCATGCGTTTTCTTCCCCAGACACCAAAAAGGCTTGATTTTTAAAAAGTTGAAGCAACACCATTTTTAGACATGGAATTCCACGCTCAATCTTGTCCTGATGTCCTTTTTTGCCTTTGGTTTCAAAAAAAAATTTGGCTTCAGAAAACAGTTTGGTTCCTGGGCAGCATTTTCCTGACCGCGGAGTCATGCGTTTTCTTCCCCAGGCACCAAAAAGGCTCGATTTTTAAAAAGTTGAAGCAACACCATTTTTCGACATGGAATTCCATGCTCAAACTTGTCCTGATGTCCTTTTTTGCCTTTGGTTTCAAAAAAAATTTTGGCTTCAGAAAACAGTTTGGTTCCTGGGCAGCATTTTCCTGACCGCGGAGTCATGCGTTTTCTTCCCCAGGTACCAAAAAGGCTTGATTTTTAAAACCTGGAAGCAACACCATTTTTAGACATGGAATTCCACCCTCAGTCTTGTCCTGGGGTCCTTTTTTGCCTTTGGTTTCAAAAAAAAATTTGGCTTCAGAAAACAGTTTGGTTCCTGGGCAGCATTTTCCTGACCGCGGAGTCATGCGTTTTCTTCCCCAGGCACCAAAAAGGCTTGATTTTTAAACAGTGGAAGCAACACCATTTTTAGACATGGAATTCCACCCACAATCTTGTCCTGGGGTCCTTTTTTGCCTTTGGTTTCAAAAAAAAACTTGGCTTCAGAAAACAGTTTGGTTCCTGGGCAGCATTTTCCTGACCGCGGAGTCATGCGTTTTCTTCCCCAGGCACCAAAAAGGCTTGATTTTTAAAATGTGGAAGCAACACCATTTTTAGACATGGAATTCCACCCTCAATCTTGTCCTGGGGTCCTTTTTTGCCTTTGGTTTAAAAAAAAAATTGGCTTCAGAAAACAGTTTGGTTCCTGCGCAGTATTTTCCTGACCGCGGAGTCATGCGTTTTCTTCCCCAGACACCAAAAAGGCTTGATTTTTAAAAAGTGGAAGCAACACCATTTTTAGACATGGAATTCCACCCACAATCTTGTCCTGGGGTCCTTTTTTGCCTTTGGTTTCAAAAAAAAATTTGGCTTCAGAAAACAGTTTGGTTCCTGGGCAGCATTTTCCTGACCGCGGAGTCATGCGTTTTCTTCCCCAGGCACCAAAAAGGCTTGATTTTTAAAAAGTGGAAGCAACACCATTTTTAGACTTGGAATTCCACCCTCAATCTTGTCCTGGGGTCCTTTTTTGCCTTTGGTTTCAAAAAAAAATTTGGCTTCAGAAAACAGTTTGGTTCCTGGGCAGGATTTTCCTGACCGTGGAGTCATGCGTTTTCTTCCCCAGGCACCAAAAAGGCTCGATTTTTAAAAAGTTGAAGCAACACCATTTTTAGACATGGAATTCCATGCTCAAACTTGTCCTGATGTCCTTTTTTGCCTTTGGTTTCAAAAAAAATTTTGGCTTCAGAAAACAGTTTGGTTCCTGGGCAGCATTTTCCTGACCGCGGAGTCATGCGTTTTCTTCCCCAGGCACCAAAAAGGCTCGATTTTTAAAAAGTTGAAGCAACACCATTTTTAGACATGGAATTCCACGCTCAAACTTGTCCTGATGTCCTTTTTTGCCTTTGGTTTCAAAAAAAATTTTGGGTTCAGAAAACAGTTTGGTTCCTGGGCAGCATTTTCCTGACCCCGGAGTCATGCGTTTTCTTCCCCAGGTACCAAAAAGGCTTGATTTTTAAAACCTGGAGGCAACACCATTTTTAGACATGGAATTCCACCCTCAGTCTTGTCCTGGGGTCCTTTTTTGCCTTTGGTTTAAAAAAAAAATTTGGCTTCAGAAAACAGTTTGGTTCCTGGGCAGCATTTTCCTGACCGCGGAGTCATGCGTTTTCTTCCCCAGGCACCAAAAAGGCTTGATTTTTAAACAGTGGAAGCAACACCATTTTTAGACATGGAATTCCACCCACAATCTTGTCCTGGGGTCCTTTTTTGCCTTTGGTTTCAAAAAAAAACTTGGCTTCAGAAAACAGTTTGGTTCCTGGGCAGCATTTTCCTGACCGCGGAGTCATGCGTTTTCTTCCCCAGGTACCAAAAAGGCTTGATTTTTAAAACCTGGAAGCAACACCATTTTTAGACATGGAATTCCACCATCAGTCTTGTCCTGGGGTCCTTTTTTGCCTTTGGTTTCAAAAAAAAATTTGGCTTCAGAAAACAGTTTGGTTCCTGGGCAGCATTTTCCTGACCGCGGAGTCATGCGTTTTCTTCCCCAGGCACCAAAAAGGCTTGATTTTTAAAAAGTGGAAGCAACACCATTTTTAGACATAGAATTCCACCCACAATCTTGTCCTGGGGTCCTTTTTTGCCTTTGGTTTCAAAAAAAAATTTGGCTTCAGAAAACAGTTTGGTTCCTGGGCAGCATTTTCCTGACCGCGGAGTCATGCGTTTTCTTCCCCAGGCACCAAAAAGGCTTGATTTTTAAAAAGTGGAAGCAACACCATTTTTAGACATGGAATTCCACGCTCAATCTTGTCCTGGTGTCCTTTTTTGCCTTTCGTTTCAAAAAAAAATTTGGCTTCAGAAAACAGTTTGGTTCCTGGGCAGCATTTTCCTGACCGCGGAGTCATGCGTTTTCTTCCCCAGGCACCAAAAAGGCTCGATTTTTAAAAAGTGGAAGCAACACCATTTTTAGACATGGAATTCCACCCTAAGTCTTGTCCTGGGGTCCTTTTTTGCCTTTGGTTTCAAAAAAAAATTTGGCTTCAGAAAACAGTTTGGTTCCTGGGCAGCATTTTCCTGACCGCGGAGTCATGCGTTTTCTTCCCCAGGCACCAAAAAGGCTTGATTTTTAAACAGGGCAAGCAACACCATTTTTAGACATGGAATTCCACCCACAATCTTGTCCTGGGGTCCTTTTTTGCCTTTTGTTTCAAAAAAAAATTTGGCTTCAGAAAACAGTTTGGTTCCTGGGCAGCATTTTCCTGACCGCGGAGTCATGCGTTTTCTTCCCCAGGCACCAAAAAGGCTTGATTTTTAAAACGTGGAAGCAACACCATTTTTAGACATGGAATTCCACCCTCAATCTTGTCCTGGGGTCCTTTTTTGCCTTTGGTTTCAAAAAAAAATTGGCTTCAGAAAACAGTTTGGTTCCTGCGCAGTATTTTCCTGACCGCGGAGTCATGCGTTTTCTTCCCCAGACACCAAAAAGGCTTGATTTTTAAAAAGTTGAAGCAACACCATTTTTAGACATGGAATTCCACGCTCAATCTTGTCCTGATGTCCTTTTTTGCCTTTGGTTTCAAAAAAAAATTTGGCTTCAGAAAACAGTTTGGTTCCTGGGCAGCATTTTCCTGACCGCGGAGTCATGCGTTTTCTTCCCCAGGCACCAAAAAGGCTCGATTTTTAAAAAGTGGAAGCAACACCATTTTTAGACATGGAATTCCACCCTAAGTCTTGTCCTGGGGTCCTTTTTTGCCTTTGGTTTCAAAAAAAAATTTGGCTTCAGAAAACAGTTTGGTTCCTGGGCAGCATTTTCCTGACCGCGGAGTCATGCGTTTTCTTCCCCAGGCACCAAAAAGGCTTGATTTTTAAACAGGGCAAGCAACACCATTTTTAGACATGGAATTCCACCCACAATCTTGTCCTGGGGTCCTTTTTTGCCTTTTGTTTCAAAAAAAAATTTGGCTTCAGAAAACAGTTTGGTTCCTGGGCAGCATTTTCCTGACCGCGGAGTCATGCGTTTTCTTCCCCAGGCACCAAAAAGGCTTGATTTTTAAAACGTGGAAGCAACACCATTTTTAGACATGGAATTCCACCCTCAATCTTGTCCTGGGGTCCTTTTTTGCCTTTGGTTTCAAAAAAAAATTGGCTTCAGAAAACAGTTTGGTTCCTGCGCAGTATTTTCCTGACCGCGGAGTCATGCGTTTTCTTCCCCAGACACCAAAAAGGCTTGATTTTTAAAAAGTTGAAGCAACACCATTTTTAGACATGGAATTCCACGCTCAATCTTGTCCTGATGTCCTTTTTTGCCTTTGGTTTCAAAAAAAAATTTGGCTTCAGAAAACAGTTTGGTTCCTGGGCAGCATTTTCCTGACCGCGGAGTCATGCGTTTTCTTCCCCAGGCACCAAAAAGGCTTGATTTTTAAAAAGTGGAAGCAACACCATTTTTAGACATGGAATTCCACCCTCAATCTTGTCCTGGGGTCCTTTTTTGCCTTTGGTTTCAAAAAAAAATTTGGCTTCAGAAAACAGTTTGGTTCCTGGGCAGCATTTTCCTGACCGCGGAGTCATGCGTTTTCTTCCCCAGGCACCAAAAAGGCTTGATTTTTAAAACGTGGAAGCAACACCATTTTTAGACATGGAATTCCACCCTCAATCTTGTCCTGGGGTCCTTTTTTGCCTTTGGTTTCAAAAAAAAATTGGCTTCAGAAAACAGTTTGGTTCCTGCGCAGTATTTTCCTGACCGCGGAGTCATGCGTTTTCTTCCCCAGACACCAAAAAGGCTTGATTTTTAAAAAGTTGAAGCAACACCATTTTTAGACATGGAATTCCACGCTCAATCTTGTCCTGATGTCCTTTTTTGCCTTTGGTTTCAAAAAAAAATTTGGCTTCAGAAAACAGTTTGGTTCCTGGGCAGCATTTTCCTGACCGCGGAGTCATGCGTTTTCTTCCCCAGGCACCAAAAAGGCTCGATTTTTAAAAAGTTGAAGCAACACCATTTTTCGACATGGAATTCCATGCTCAAACTTGTCCTGATGTCCTTTTTTGCCTTTGGTTTCAAAAAAAAACTTGGCTTCAGAAAACAGTTTGGTTCCTGGGCAGCATTTTCCTGACCGCGGAGTCATGCGTTTTCTTCCCCAGGCACCAAAAAGGCTTGATTTCTAAAACGTGGAAGCAACACCATTTTTAGACATGGAATTCGACCCTCAATCTTGTCCTGGGGTCCTTTTTTGCCTTTGGTTTCAAAAAAAAATTGGCTTCAGAAAACAGTTTGGTTCCTGCGCAGTATTTTCCTGACCGCGGAGTCATGCGTTTTCTTCCCCAGGCACCAAAAAGGCTTGATTTTTAAAACGTGGAAGCAACACCATTTTTAGACATGGAATTCCACCCTCAATCTTGTCCTGGGGTCCTTTTTTGCCTTTGGTTTCAGAAAAAAATTGGCTTCAGAAAACAGTTTGGTTCCTGCGCAGTATTTTCCTGACCGCGGAGTCATGCGTTTTCTTCCCCAGACACCAAAAAGGCTTGATTTTTAAAAAGTTGAAGCAACACCATTTTTAGACATGGAATTCCACGCTCAATCTTGTCCTGATGTCCTTTTTTGCCTTTGGTTTCAAAAAAAAATTTGGCTTCAGAAAATAGTTTGGTTCCTGGGCAGCATTTTCCTGACCGCGGAGTCATGTGTTTTCTTCCCCAGGCACCAAAAAGGCTTGATTTTTAAAACCTGGAAGCAACACCATTTTTAGACATGGAATTCCACCCACAATCTTGTCCTGGGGTCCTTTTTTGCCTTTGGTTTCAAAAAAAAATTTGGCTTCAAAAAACAGTTTGGTTCCTGGGCAGCATTTTCCTGACCGCGGAGTCATGCGTTTTCTTCCCCAGGCACCAAAAAGGCTTGATTTTTAAAACGTGGAAGCAACACCATTTTTAGACATGGAATTCCACCCTCAATCTTGTCCTGGGGTCCTTTTTTGCCTTTGGTTTCAAAAAAAAATTGGCTTCAGAAAACAGTTTGGTTCCTGCACAGTATTTTCCTGACCGCGGAGTCATGCGTTTTCTTCCCCAGACACCAAAAAGGCTTGATTTTTAAAAAGTTGAAGCAACACCATTTTTAGACATGGAATTCCACGCTCAATCTTGTCCTGATGTCCTTTTTTGCCTTTGGTTTCAAAAAAAAATTTGGCTTCAGAAAACAGTTTGGTTCCTGGGCAGCATTTTCCTGACCGCGGAGTCATGCGTTTTCTTCCCCAGGCACCAAAAAGGCTTGATTTTTAAAAAGTGGAAGCAACACCATTTTTAGACATGGAATTCCACCCTAAGTCTTGTCCTGGGGTCCTTTTTTGCCTTTGGTTTCAAAAAAAAATTTGGCTTCAGAAAACAGTTTGGTTCCTGGGCAGCATTTTCCTGACCGCGGAGTCATGCGTTTTCTTCCCCAGGCACCAAAAAGGCTTGATTTTTAAACAGGGCAAGCAACACCATTTTTAGACATGGAATTCCACCCACAATCTTGTCCTGGGGTCCTTTTTTGCCTTTTGTTTCAAAAAAAAATTTGGCTTCAGAAAACAGTTTGGTTCCTGGGCAGCATTTTCCTGACCGCGGAGTCATGCGTTTTCTTCCCCAGGCACCAAAAAGGCTTGATTTTTAAAACGTGGAAGCAACACCATTTTTAGACATGGAATTCCACCCTCAATCTTGTCCTGGGGTCCTTTTTTGCCTTTGGTTTCAAAAAAAAATTGGCTTCAGAAAACAGTTTGGTTCCTGCGCAGTATTTTCCTGACCGCGGAGTCATGCGTTTTCTTCCCCAGACACCAAAAAGGCTTGATTTTTAAAAAGTTGAAGCAACACCATTTTTAGACATGGAATTCCACGCTCAATCTTGTCCTGATGTCCTTTTTTGCCTTTGGTTTCAAAAAAAAATTTGGCTTCAGAAAACAGTTTGGTTCCTGGGCAGCATTTTCCTGACCGCGGAGTCATGCGTTTTCTTCCCCAGGCACCAAAAAGGCTTGATTTTTAAAAAGTGGAAGCAACACCATTTTTAGACATGGAATTCCACCCTCAATCTTGTCCTGGGGTCCTTTTTTGCCTTTGGTTTCAAAAAAAAATTTGGCTTCAGAAAACAGTTTGGTTCCTGGGCAGCATTTTCCTGACCGCGGAGTCATGCGTTTTCTTCCCCAGGCACCAAAAAGGCTTGATTTTTAAAACGTGGAAGCAACACCATTTTTAGACATGGAATTCCACCCTCAATCTTGTCCTGGGGTCCTTTTTTGCCTTTGGTTTCAAAAAAAAATTGGCTTCAGAAAACAGTTTGGTTCCTGCGCAGTATTTTCCTGACCGCGGAGTCATGCGTTTTCTTCCCCAGACACCAAAAAGGCTTGATTTTTAAAAAGTTGAAGCAACACCATTTTTAGACATGGAATTCCACGCTCAATCTTGTCCTGATGTCCTTTTTTGCCTTTGGTTTCAAAAAAAAATTTGGCTTCAGAAAACAGTTTGGTTCCTGGGCAGCATTTTCCTGACCGCGGAGTCATGTGTTTTCTTCCCCAGGCACCAAAAAGGCTCGATTTTTAAAAAGTTGAAGCAACACCATTTTTAGACATGGAATTCCATGCTCAAACTTGTCCTGATGTCCTTTTTTGCCTTTGGTTTCAAAAAAAATTTTGGCTTCAGAAAACAGTTTTGTTCCTGGACAGCATTTTCCTGACCCCGGAGTCATGCGTTTTCTTCCCCAGGTACCAAAAAGGCTTGATTTTTAAAACCTGGAAGCAACACCATTTTTAGACATGGAATTCCACCCACAATCTTGTCCTGGGGTCCTTTTTTGCCTTTGGTTTCAAAAAAAAATTTGGCTTCAAAAAACAGTTTGGTTCCTGGGCAGCATTTTCCTGACCGCGGAGTCATGCGTTTTCTTCCCCAGGCACCAAAAAGGCTTGATTTTTAAAACGTGGAAGCAACACCATTTTTAGACATGGAATTCCACCCTCAATCTTGTCCTGGGGTCCTTTTTTGCCTTTGGTTTCAAAAAAAAATTGGCTTCAGAAAACAGTTTGGTTCCTGCACAGTATTTTCCTGACCGCGGAGTCATGCGTTTTCTTCCCCAGACACCAAAAAGGCTTGATTTTTAAAAAGTTGAAGCAACACCATTTTTAGACATGGAATTCCACGCTCAATCTTGTCCTGATGTCCTTTTTTGCCTTTGGTTTCAAAAAAAAATTTGGCTTCAGAAAACAGTTTGGTTCCTGGGCAGCATTTTCCTGACCGCGGAGTCATGCGTTTTCTTCCCCAGGCACCAAAAAGGCTTGATTTTTAAAAAGTGGAAGCAACACCATTTTTAGACATGGAATTCCACCCACAATCTTGTCCTGGGGTCCTTTTTTGCCTTTGGTTTCAAAAAAAAAATTGGCTTCAGAAAACAGTTTGGTTCCTGGGCAGCATTTTCCTGACCGCGGACTCATGCGTTTTCTTCCCCAGGCACCAAAAAGGCTTGATTTTTAAAAAGTGGAAGCAACACCATTTTTAGACATGGAATTCCACCCACAATCTTGTCCTGGGGTCCTTTTTTGCCTTTGGTTTCAAAAAAAAATTTGGCTTCAGAAAACAGTTTGGTTCCTGGGCAGCATTTTCCTGACCGCGGAGTCATGCGTTTTCTTCCCCAGGCACCAAAAAGGCTTGATTTTTAAAAAGTGGAAGCAACACCATTTTTAGACATGGAATTCCACCCTCAATCTTGTCCTGGGGTCCTTTTTTGCCTTTGGTTTCAAAAAAAAATTTGGCTTCAGAAAACAGTTTGGTTCCTGGGCAGCATTTTCCTGACCGTGGAGTCATGCGTTTTCTTCCCCAGGCACCAAAAAGGCTCGATTTTTAAAAAGTTGAAGCAACACCATTTTTAGACATGGAATTCCATGCTCAAACTTGTCCTGATGTCCTTTTTTGCCTTTGGTTTCAAAAAAAATTTTGGCTTCAGAAAACAGTTTGGTTCCTGGGCAGCATTTTCCTGACCCCGGAGTCATGCGTTTTCTTCCCCAGGTACCAAAAAGGCTTGATTTTTAAAACCTGGAAGCAACACCATTTTTAGACATGGAATTCCACCCACAATCCTGTCCTGGGGTCCTTTTCTGCCTTTGGTTTCAAAAAAAAATTTGGCTTCAGAAAACAGTTTGGTTCCTGGGCAGCATTTTCCTGACCGCGGAGTCATGCGTTTTCTTCCCCAGGCACCAAAAAGGCTTGATTTTTAAAAAGTGGAAGCAACACCATTTTTAGACATGGAATTCCACCCACAATCTTGTCCTGGGGTCCTTTTTTGCCTTTGGTTTCAAAAAAAAAATTGGCTTCAGAAAACAATTTGGTTCCTGGGCAGCATTTTCCTGACCGCGGAGTCATGCGTTTTCTTCCCCAGGCACCAAAAAGGCTTGATTTTTAAACAGGGCAAGCAACACCATTTTTAGACATGGAATTCCACCCACAATCTTGTCCTGGGGTCCTTTTTTGCCTTTTGTTTCAAAAAAAAATTTGGCTTCAGAAAACAGTTTGGTTCCTGGGCAGCATTTTCCTGACCGCGGAGTCATGCGTTTTCTTCCCCAGGCACCAAAAAGGCTTGATTTTTAAAACGTGGAAGCAACACCATTTTTAGACATGGAATTCCACCCTCAATCTTGTCCTGGGGTCCTTTTTTGCCTTTGGTTTCAAAAAAAAATTGGCTTCAGAAAACAGTTTGGTTCCTGCGCAGTATTTTCCTGACCGCGGAGTCATGCGTTTTCTTCCCCAGACACCAAAAAGGCTTGATTTTTAAAAAGTTGAAGCAACACCATTTTTAGACATGGAATTCCACGCTCAATCTTGTCCTGATGTCCTTTTTTGCCTTTGGTTTCAAAAAAAAATTTGGCTTCAGAAAACAGTTTGGTTCCTGGGCAGCATTTTCCTGACCGCGGAGTCATGCGTTTTCTTCCCCAGGCACCAAAAAGGCTTGATTTTTAAAAAGTGGAAGCAACACCATTTTTAGACATGGAATTCCACCCTCAATCTTGTCCTGGGGTCCTTTTTTGCCTTTGGTTTCAAAAAAAAATTTGGCTTCAGAAAACAGTTTGGTTCCTGGGCAGCATTTTCCTGACCGCGGAGTCATGCGTTTTCTTCCCCAGGCACCAAAAAGGCTTGATTTTTAAAACGTGGAAGCAACACCATTTTTAGACATGGAATTCCACCCTCAATCTTGTCCTGGGGTCCTTTTTTGCCTTTGGTTTCAAAAAAAAATTGGCTTCAGAAAACAGTTTGGTTCCTGCGCAGTATTTTCCTGACCGCGGAGTCATGCGTTTTCTTCCCCAGACACCAAAAAGGCTTGATTTTTAAAAAGTTGAAGCAACACCATTTTTAGACATGGAATTCCACGCTCAATCTTGTCCTGATGTCCTTTTTTGCCTTTGGTTTCAAAAAAAAATTTGGCTTCAGAAAACAGTTTGGTTCCTGGGCAGCATTTTCCTGACCGCGGAGTCATGTGTTTTCTTCCCCAGGCACCAAAAAGGCTCGATTTTTAAAAAGTTGAAGCAACACCATTTTTAGACATGGAATTCCATGCTCAAACTTGTCCTGATGTCCTTTTTTGCCTTTGGTTTCAAAAAAAATTTTGGCTTCAGAAAACAGTTTTGTTCCTGGACAGCATTTTCCTGACCCCGGAGTCATGCGTTTTCTTCCCCAGGTACCAAAAAGGCTTGATTTTTAAAACCTGGAAGCAACACCATTTTTAGACATGGAATTCCACCCACAATCTTGTCCTGGGGTCCTTTTTTGCCTTTGGTTTCAAAAAAAAATTTGGCTTCAAAAAACAGTTTGGTTCCTGGGCAGCATTTTCCTGACCGCGGAGTCATGCGTTTTCTTCCCCAGGCACCAAAAAGGCTTGATTTTTAAAACGTGGAAGCAACACCATTTTTAGACATGGAATTCCACCCTCAATCTTGTCCTGGGGTCCTTTTTTGCCTTTGGTTTCAAAAAAAAATTGGCTTCAGAAAACAGTTTGGTTCCTGCACAGTATTTTCCTGACCGCGGAGTCATGCGTTTTCTTCCCCAGACACCAAAAAGGCTTGATTTTTAAAAAGTTGAAGCAACACCATTTTTAGACATGGAATTCCACGCTCAATCTTGTCCTGATGTCCTTTTTTGCCTTTGGTTTCAAAAAAAAATTTGGCTTCAGAAAACAGTTTGGTTCCTGGGCAGCATTTTCCTGACCGCGGAGTCATGCGTTTTCTTCCCCAGGCACCAAAAAGGCTTGATTTTTAAAAAGTGGAAGCAACACCATTTTTAGACATGGAATTCCACCCACAATCTTGTCCTGGGGTCCTTTTTTGCCTTTGGTTTCAAAAAAAAAATTGGCTTCAGAAAACAGTTTGGTTCCTGGGCAGCATTTTCCTGACCGCGGACTCATGCGTTTTCTTCCCCAGGCACCAAAAAGGCTTGATTTTTAAAAAGTGGAAGCAACACCATTTTTAGACATGGAATTCCACCCACAATCTTGTCCTGGGGTCCTTTTTTGCCTTTGGTTTCAAAAAAAAATTTGGCTTCAGAAAACAGTTTGGTTCCTGGGCAGCATTTTCCTGACCGCGGAGTCATGCGTTTTCTTCCCCAGGCACCAAAAAGGCTTGATTTTTAAAAAGTGGAAGCAACACCATTTTTAGACATGGAATTCCACCCTCAATCTTGTCCTGGGGTCCTTTTTTGCCTTTGGTTTCAAAAAAAAATTTGGCTTCAGAAAACAGTTTGGTTCCTGGGCAGCATTTTCCTGACCGTGGAGTCATGCGTTTTCTTCCCCAGGCACCAAAAAGGCTCGATTTTTAAAAAGTTGAAGCAACACCATTTTTAGACATGGAATTCCATGCTCAAACTTGTCCTGATGTCCTTTTTTGCCTTTGGTTTCAAAAAAAATTTTGGCTTCAGAAAACAGTTTGGTTCCTGGGCAGCATTTTCCTGACCCCGGAGTCATGCGTTTTCTTCCCCAGGTACCAAAAAGGCTTGATTTTTAAAACCTGGAAGCAACACCATTTTTAGACATGGAATTCCACCCACAATCTTGTCCTGGGGTCCTTTTCTGCCTTTGGTTTCAAAAAAAAATTTGGCTTCAGAAAACAGTTTGGTTCCTGGGCAGCATTTTCCTGACCGCGGAGTCATGCGTTTTCTTCCCCAGGCACCAAAAAGGCTTGATTTTTAAAAAGTGGAAGCAACACCATTTTTAGACATGGAATTCCACCCACAATCTTGTCCTGGGGTCCTTTTTTGCCTTTGGTTTCAAAAAAAAAATTGGCTTCAGAAAACAATTTGGTTCCTGGGCAGCATTTTCCTGACCGCGGACTCATGCGTTTTCTTCCCCAGGAACCAAAAAGGCTTGATTTTTAAAACGTGGAAGCAACACCATTTTTAGACATGGAATTCCACCCTCAATCTTGTCCTGGGGTCCTTTTTTGCCTTTGGTTTCAAAAAAAAATTGGCTTCAGAAAACAGTTTGGTTCCTGGGCAGCATTTTCCTGACCGCGGAGTCATGCGTTTTCTTCCCCAGGCACCAAAAAGGCTCGATTTTTAAAACGTGGAAGCAACACCATTTTTAGACATGGAATTCCATGCTCAAACTTGTCCTGATGTCCTTTTTTGCCTTTGGTTTCAAAAAAAAATTTGGCTTCAGAAAACAGTTTGGTTCCTGGGCAGCATTTTCCTGACCGCGGAGTCATGCGTTTTCTTCCCCAGGCACCAAAAAGGCTTGATTTTTAAAAAGTGGAAGCAACACCATTTTTAGACATGAAATTCCACCCACAATCTTGTCCTGGGGTCCTTTTTTGCCTTTGGTTTCAAAAAAAAATTTGGCTTCAAAAAACAGTTTGGTTCCTGGGCAGCATTTTCCTGACCGCGGAGTCATGCGTTTTCTTCCCCAGGCACCAAAAAGGCTTGATTTTTAAAACGTGGAAGCAACACCATTTTTAGACATGGAATTCCACCCTCAATCTTGTCCTGGGGTCCTTTTTTGCCTTTGGTTTCAAAAAAAAATTGGCTTCAGAAAACAGTTTGGTTCCTGCACAGTATTTTCCTGACCGCGGAGTCATGCGTTTTCTTCCCCAGACACCAAAAAGGCTTGATTTTTAAAAAGTTGAAGCAACACCATTTTTAGACATGGAATTCCACGCTCAATCTTGTCCTGATGTCCTTTTTTGCCTTTGGTTTCAAAAAAAAATTTGGCTTCAGAAAACAGTTTGGTTCCTGGGCAGCATTTTCCTGACCGCGGAGTCATGCGTTTTCTTCCCCAGGCACCAAAAAGGCTTGATTTTTAAAAAGTGGAAGCAACACCATTTTTAGACATGGAATTCCACCCTAAGTCTTGTCCTGGGGTCCTTTTTTGCCTTTGGTTTCAAAAAAAAATTTGGCTTCAGAAAACAGTTTGGTTCCTGGGCAGCATTTTCCTGACCGCGGAGTCATGCGTTTTCTTCCCCAGGCACCAAAAAGGCTTGATTTTTAAACAGGGCAAGCAACACCATTTTTAGACATGGAATTCCACCCACAATCTTGTCCTGGGGTCCTTTTTTGCCTTTTGTTTCAAAAAAAAATTTGGCTTCAGAAAACAGTTTGGTTCCTGGGCAGCATTTTCCTGACCGCGGAGTCATGCGTTTTCTTCCCCAGGCACCAAAAAGGCTTGATTTTTAAAACGTGGAAGCAACACCATTTTTAGACATGGAATTCCACCCTCAATCTTGTCCTGGGGTCCTTTTTTGCCTTTGGTTTCAAAAAAAAATTGGCTTCAGAAAACAGTTTGGTTCCTGCGCAGTATTTTCCTGACCGCGGAGTCATGCGTTTTCTTCCCCAGACACCAAAAAGGCTTGATTTTTAAAAAGTTGAAGCAACACCATTTTTAGACATGGAATTCCACGCTCAATCTTGTCCTGATGTCCTTTTTTGCCTTTGGTTTCAAAAAAAAATTTGGCTTCAGAAAACAGTTTGGTTCCTGGGCAGCATTTTCCTGACCGCGGAGTCATGCGTTTTCTTCCCCAGGCACCAAAAAGGCTTGATTTTTAAAAAGTGGAAGCAACACCATTTTTAGACATGGAATTCCACCCTCAATCTTGTCCTGGGGTCCTTTTTTGCCTTTGGTTTCAAAAAAAAATTTGGCTTCAGAAAACAGTTTGGTTCCTGGGCAGCATTTTCCTGACCGCGGAGTCATGTGTTTTCTTCCCCAGGCACCAAAAAGGCTCGATTTTTAAAAAGTTGAAGCAACACCATTTTTAGACATGGAATTCCATGCTCAAACTTGTCCTGATGTCCTTTTTTGCCTTTGGTTTCAAAAAAAATTTTGGCTTCAGAAAACAGTTTTGTTCCTGGACAGCATTTTCCTGACCCCGGAGTCATGCGTTTTCTTCCCCAGGTACCAAAAAGGCTTGATTTTTAAAACCTGGAAGCAACACCATTTTTAGACATGGAATTCCACCCACAATCTTGTCCTGGGGTCCTTTTTTGCCTTTGGTTTCAAAAAAAAATTTGGCTTCAAAAAACAGTTTGGTTCCTGGGCAGCATTTTCCTGACCGCGGAGTCATGCGTTTTCTTCCCCAGGCACCAAAAAGGCTTGATTTTTAAAACGTGGAAGCAACACCATTTTTAGACATGGAATTCCACCCTCAATCTTGTCCTGGGGTCCTTTTTTGCCTTTGGTTTCAAAAAAAAATTGGCTTCAGAAAACAGTTTGGTTCCTGCACAGTATTTTCCTGACCGCGGAGTCATGCGTTTTCTTCCCCAGACACCAAAAAGGCTTGATTTTTAAAAAGTTGAAGCAACACCATTTTTAGACATGGAATTCCACGCTCAATCTTGTCCTGATGTCCTTTTTTGCCTTTGGTTTCAAAAAAAAATTTGGCTTCAGAAAACAGTTTGGTTCCTGGGCAGCATTTTCCTGACCGCGGAGTCATGCGTTTTCTTCCCCAGGCACCAAAAAGGCTTGATTTTTAAAAAGTGGAAGCAACACCATTTTTAGACATGGAATTCCACCCACAATCTTGTCCTGGGGTCCTTTTTTGCGTTTGGTTTCAAAAAAAAAATTGGCTTCAGAAAACAGTTTGGTTCCTGGGCAGCATTTTCCTGACCGCGGACTCATGCGTTTTCTTCCCCAGGCACCAAAAAGGCTTGATTTTTAAAAAGTGGAAGCAACACCATTTTTAGATATGGAATTCCACCCACAATCTTGTCCTGGGGTCCTTTTTTGCCTTTGGTTTCAAAAAAAAATTTGGCTTCAGAAAACAGTTTGGTTCCTGGGCAGCATTTTCCTGACCGCGGAGTCATGCGTTTTCTTCCCCAGGCACCAAAAAGGCTTGATTTTTAAAAAGTGGAAGCAACACCATTTTTAGACATGGAATTCCACCCTCAATCTTGTCCTGGGGTCCTTTTTTGCCTTTGGTTTCAAAAAAAAATTTGGCTTCAGAAAACAGTTTGGTTCCTGGGCAGCATTTTCCTGACCGTGGAGTCATGCGTTTTCTTCCCCAGGCACCAAAAAGGCTCGATTTTTAAAAAGTTGAAGCAACACCATTTTTAGACATGGAATTCCATGCTCAAACTTGTCCTGATGTCCTTTTTTGCCTTTGGTTTCAAAAAAAATTTTGGCTTCAGAAAACAGTTTGGTTCCTGGGCAGCATTTTCCTGACCCCGGAGTCATGCGTTTTCTTCCCCAGGTACCAAAAAGGCTTGATTTTTAAAACCTGGAAGCAACACCATTTTTAGACATGGAATTCCACCCACAATCTTGTCCTGGGGTCCTTTTCTGCCTTTGGTTTCAAAAAAAAATTTGGCTTCAGAAAACAGTTTGGTTCCTGGGCAGCATTTTCCTGACCGCGGAGTCATGCGTTTTCTTCCCCAGGCACCAAAAAGGCTTGATTTTTAAAAAGTGGAAGCAACACCATTTTTAGACATGGAATTCCACCCACAATCTTGTCCTGGGGTCCTTTTTTGCCTTTGGTTTCAAAAAAAAAATTGGCTTCAGAAAACAATTTGGTTCCTGGGCAGCATTTTCCTGACCGCGGACTCATGCGTTTTCTTCCCCAGGAACCAAAAAGGCTTGATTTTTAAAACGTGGAAGCAACACCATTTTTAGACATGGAATTCCACCCTCAATCTTGTCCTGGGGTCCTTTTTTGCCTTTGGTTTCAAAAAAAAATTGGCTTCAGAAAACAGTTTGGTTCCTGGGCAGCATTTTCCTGACCGCGGAGTCATGCGTTTTCTTCCCCAGGCACCAAAAAGGCTCGATTTTTAAAACGTGGAAGCAACACCATTTTTAGACATGGAATTCCATGCTCAAACTTGTCCTGATGTCCTTTTTTGCCTTTGGTTTCAAAAAAAAATTTGGCTTCAGAAAACAGTTTGGTTCCTGGGCAGCATTTTCCTGACCGCGGAGTCATGCGTTTTCTTCCCCAGGCACCAAAAAGGCTTGATTTTTAAAAAGTGGAAGCAACACCATTTTTAGACATGAAATTCCACCCTCAATCTTGTCCTGGGGTCCTTTTTTGCCTTTGGTTTCAAAAAAAAATTTGGCTTCAGAAAACAGTTTGGTTCCTGGGCAGCATTTTCCTGACCGTGGAGTCATGCGTTTTCTTCCCCAGGCACCAAAAAGGCTTGATTTTTAAAACGTGGAAGCAACACCATTTTTAGACATGGAATTCCACGCTCAATCTTGTCCTGATGTCCTTTTTTGCCTTTGGTTTCAAAAAAAAATTCGGCTTCAGAAAACAGTTTGGTTCCTGGGCAGCATTTTCCTGACCGCGGAGTCATGCGTTTTCTTCCCCAGGCACCAAAAAGGCTCGATTTTTAAAACGTGGAAGCAACACCATTTTTAGACATGGAATTCCACCCTCAATCTTGTCCTGGGGTCCTTTTTTGCCTTTGGTTTCAAAAAAAAATTGGCTTCAGAAAACAGTTTGGTTCCTGGGCAGCATTTTCCTGACCGCGGAGTCATGCGTTTTCTTCCCCAGGCACCAAAAAGGCTCGATTTTTAAAAAGTGGAAGCAACACCATTTTTACACATGGAATTCCACCCTCAATCTTGCCCTGCGGTCCTTTTTTGCCTTTGGTTTCAAAAAAAAATTTGGCTTCAGAAAACAGTTTGGTTCCTGGGCAGCATTTTCCTGACCGCGGAGTCATGCGTTTTCTTCCCCAGGCACCAAAAAGGCTTGATTTTTAAAAAGTGGAAGCAACACCATTTTTAGACATGGAATTCCACCCTCAATCTTGTCCTGGGCTCCTTTTTTGCCTTTGGTTTCAAAAAAAAATTTGGCTTCAGAAAACAGTTTGGTTCCTGGGCAGCATTTTCCTGACCGCGGAGTCATGCGTTTTCTTCCCCAGGCACCAAAAAGGCTTGATTTTTAAAACGTGGAAGCAACACCATTTTTACACATGGAATTCCACCCTCAATCTTGTCCTGGGGTCCTTTTTTGCCTTTGGTTTCAAAAAAAAATTGGCTTCAGAAAACAGTTTGGTTCCTGGGCAGCATTTTCCTGACCGCGGAGTCATGCGTTTTCTTCCCCAGGCACCAAAAAGGCTTGATTTTTAAAACGTGGAAGCAACACCATTTTTAGACATGGAATTCCACCCTAAGTCTTGTCCTGGGGTCCTTTTTTGCCTTTGGTTTCAAAAAAAAATTTGGCTTCAGAAAACAGTTTGGTTCCTGGGCAGCATTTTCCTGACCGCGGAGTCATGCGTTTTCTTCCCCAGGCACCAAAAAGGCTCGATTTTTAAAACGTGGAAGCAACACCATTTTTAGATATGGAATTCCACCCTCAATCTTGTCCTGGGGTCCTTTTTTGCCTTTGGTTTCAAAAAAAAATTTGGCTTCAGAAAACAGTTTGGTTCCTGGGCAGCATTTTCCTGACCGCGGAGTCATGCGTTTTCTTCCCCAGACACCAAAAAGGCTTGATTTTTAAAAAGTGGAAGCAACACCATTTTTACACATGGAATTCCACCCTCAATCTTGCCCTGCGGTCCTTTTTTGCCTTTGGTTTCAAAAAAAAATTTGGCTTCAGAAAACAGTTTGGTTCCTGGGCAGCATTTTCCTGACCGCGGAGTCATGCGTTTTCTTCCCCAGACACCAAAAAGGCTTGATTTTTAAAAAGTGGAAGCAACACCATTTTTAGACATGGAATTCCACCCACAATCTTGCCCTGCGGTCCTTTTTTTCCTTTGGTTTCAAAAAAAAATTTGGCTTCAGAAAACAGTTTGGTTCCTGGGCAGCATTTTCCTGACCGCGGAGTCATGCGTTTTCTTCCCCAGGCACCAAAAAGGCTCGATTTTTAAAACGTTGAAGCAACACCATTTTTAGACATGGAATTCCATGCTCAATCTTGTCCTGATGTCCTTTTTTGCCTTTGGTTTGAAAAAAAATTTTGGCTTCAGAAAACAGTTTGGTTCCTGGGCAGCATTTTCCTGACCGCGGAGTCATGCGTTTTCTTCCCCAGGCACCAAAAAGGCTTGATTTTTAAACAGTGGAAGCAACACCATTTGTAGACATGGAATTCCACCCACAATCTTGTCCTGGGGTCCTTTTTTGCCTTTGGTTTCAAAAAAAAATTTGGCTTCAGAAAACAGTTTGGTTCCTGGGCAGCATTTTCCTGACCGCGGAGTCATGTGTTTTCTTCCCCAGGCACCAAAAAGGCTTGATTTTTAAAAAGTGGAAGCAACACCATTTTTAGACATGGAATTCCACCCTCAATCTTGTCCTGGGGTCCTTTTTTGCCTTTGGTTTCAAAAAAAAATTTGGCTTCAGAAAACAGTTTGGTTCCTGGGCAGCATTTTCCTGACCGCGGAGTCATGCGTTTTCTTCCCCAGGCACCAAAAAGGCTTGATTTTTAAAACGTGGAAGCAACACCATTTTTAGACATGGAATTCCACCCACAATCTTGTCCTGGGGTCCTTTTTTGCCTTTGGTTTCAAAAAAAAATTTGGCTTCAGAAAACAGTTTGGTTCCTGGGCAGCATTTTCCTGACCGCGGAGTCATGCGTTTTCTTCCCCAGGCACCAAAAAGGCTTGATTTTTAAAAAGTGGAAGCAACACCATTTTTAGACATGGAATTCCACCCTCAATCTTGTCCTGGGGTCCTTTTTTGCCTTTGGTTTCAAAAAAAAATTTGGCTTCAGAAAACATTTTGGTTCCTGGGCAGCATTTTCCTGACCGCGGAGTCATGCGTTTTCTTCCCCAGGCACCAAAAAGGCTTGATTTTTAAAACGTGGAAGCAACACCATTTTTAGACATGGAATTCCACCCTCAATCTTGTCCTGGGGTCCTTTTTTGCCTTTGGTTTCAAAAAAAAATTTGGCTTCAGAAAACATTTTGGTTCCTGGGCAGCATTTTCCTGACCGCGGAGTCATGCGTTTTCTTCCCCAGGCACCAAAAAGGCTTGATTTTTAAAACGTGGAAGCAACACCATTTTTAGACATGGAATTCCACCCTCAATCTTGTCCTGGGGTCCTTTTTTGCCTTTGGTTTCAAAAAAAAATTGGCTTCAGAAAACAATTTGGTTCCTGGGCAGCATTTTCCTGACCGCGGAGTCATGCGTTTTCTTCCCCAGACACCAAAAAGGCTTGATTTTTAAAAAGTGGAAGCAACACCATTTTTAGACATGGAATTCCACCCTCAGTCTTGTCCTGGGGTCCTTTTTTGCCTTTGGTTTCAAAAAAAAATTTGGCTTCAGAAAACAGTTTGGTTCCTGGGCAGCATTTTCCTGACCGCGGAGTCATGCGTTTTCTTCCCCAGACACCAAAAAGGCTTGATTTTAAAAAGTGGAAGCAACACCATTTTTACACATGGAATTCTACCCTCAATCTTGCCCTGCGGTCCTTTTTTGCCTTTGGTTTCAAAAAAAAATTTGGCTTCAGAAAACAGTTTGGTTCCTGGGCAGCATTTTCCTGACCGCGGAGTCATGGGTTTTCTTCCCCAGGCACCAAAAAGGCTTGATTTTTAAAACGTGGAAGAAACACCATTTTTAGACATGGAATTCCACCCTCAATCTTGCCCTGCGGTCCTTTTTTTCCTTTGGTTTCAAAAAAAAATTTGGCTTCAGAAAACAGTTTGGTTCCTGGGCAGCATTTTCCTGACCGCGGAGTCATGCGTTTTCTTCCCCAGGCACCAAAAAGGCTCGATTTTTAAAATGTTGAAGCAACACCATTTTTAGACATGGAATTCCATGCTCAATCTTGTCCTGATGTCCTTTTTTGCCTTTGGTTTGAAAAAAAATTTTGGCTTCAGAAAACAGTTTGGTTCCTGGGCAGCATTTTCCTGACCGCGGAGTCATGCGTTTTCTTCCCCAGGCACCAAAAAGGCTTGATTTTTAAACAGTGGAAGCAACACCATTTGTAGACATGGAATTCCACCCACAATCTTGTCCTGGGGTCCTTTTTTGCCTTTGGTTTCAAAAAAAAATTTGGCTTCAGAAAACAGTTTGGTTCCTGGGCAGCATTTTCCTGACCGCGGAGTCATGCGTTTTCTTCCCCAGGCACCAAAAAGGCTTGATTTTTAAAAAGTGGAAGCAACACCATTTTTAGACATGGAATTCCACCCTCAATCTTGTCCTGGGGTCCTTTTTTGCCTTTGGTTTCAAAAAAAAATTTGGCTTCAGAAAACAGTTTGGTTCCTGGGCAGCATTTTCCTGACCGCGGAGTCATGCGTTTTCTTCCCCAGGCACCAAAAAGGCTTGATTTTTAAAACGTGGAAGCAACACCATTTTTAGACATGGAATTCCACCCACAATCTTGTCCTGGGGTCCTTTTTTGCCTTTGGTTTCAAAAAAAAATTTGGCTTCAGAAAACAGTTTGGTTCCTGGGCAGCATTTTCCTGACCGCGGAGTCATGTGTTTTCTTCCCCAGGCACCAAAAAGGCTTGATTTTTAAAAAGTGGAAGCAACACCATTTGTACACATGGAATTCCACCCTCAATCTTGTCCTGGGGTCCTTTTTTGCCTTTGGTTTCAAAAAACAATTTGGCTTCAGAAAACATTTTGGTTCCTGGGCAGCATTTTCCTGACCGCGGAGTCATGCGTTTTCTTCCCCAGACACCAAAAAGGCTTGATTTTTAAAACGTGGAAGCAACACCATTTTTAGACATGGAATTCCACCCACAATCTTGTCCTGGGGTCCTTTTTTGCCTTTGGTTTCAAAAAAAAATTTGGCTTCAGAAAACATTTTGGTTCCAGGGCAGCATTTTCCTGACCGCGGAGTCATGCGTTTTCTTCCCCAGACACCAAAAAGGCTTGATTTTTAAAACGTGGAAGCAACACCATTTTTAGACATGGAATTCCACCCTCAATCTTGTCCTGGGGTCCTTTTTTGCGTTTGGTTTCAAAAAAAAATTGGCTTCAGAAAACAGTTTGGTTCCTGGGCAGCATTTTCCTGACCGCGGAGTCATGGGTTTTCTTCCCCAGGCACCAAAAAGGCTTGATTTTTAAAACGTGGAAGCAACACCATTTTTAGACATGGAATTCCACCCTCAGTCTTGTCCTGGGGTCCTTTTTTGCCTTTGGTTTCAAAAAAAAATTTGGCTTCAGAAAACAGTTTGGTTCCTGGGCAGCATTTTCCTGACTGCGGAGTCATGCGTTTTCTTCCCCAGACACCAAAATGGCTTGATTTTTAAAAAGTGGAAGCAACACCATTTTTAGACATGGAATTCCACCCTCAGTCTTGTCCTGGGGTCCTTTTTTGCCTTTGGTTTCAAAAAAAAATTTGGCTTCAGAAAACAGTTTGGTTCCTGGGCAGCATTTTCCTGACCGCGGAGTCATGCGTTTTCTTCCCCAGGCACCAAAAAGGCTTGATTTTTAAAAAGTGGAAGCAACACCATTTTTAGACATGGAATTCCACGCTCAATCTTGTCCTGATGTCCTTTTTTGCCTTTGGTTTCAAAAAAAAATTTGGCTTCAGAAAACAGTTTGGTTCCGGGGCAGCATTTTCCTGACCGCGGAGTCATGCGTTTTCTTCCCCAGGCACCAAAAAGGCTCGATTTTTGAAAAGTTGAAGCAACTCCATTTTTAGACATGGAATTCCACCCTCAATCTTGTCCTGGGTTCCTTTTTTGCCTTTGGTTTCAAAAAAAAATTGGCTTCAGAAAACAATTTGGTTCCTGGGCAGCATTTTCCTGACCGCGGAGTCATGCGTTTTCTTCCCCAGACACCAAAAAGGCTTGATTTTTAAAAAGTGGAAGCAACACCATTTTTAGACATGGAATTCCACCCTCAGTCTTGTCCTGGGGTCCTTTTTTGCCTTTGGTTTCAAAAAAAAATTTGGCTTCAGAAAACAGTTTGGTTCCTGGGCAGCATTTTCCTGACCGTGGAGTCATGCGTTTTCTTCCCCAGACACCAAAAAGGCTTGATTTTTAAAAAGTGGAAGCAACACCATTTTTAGACATGGAATTCCACCCTCAATCTTGCCCTGCGGTCCTTTTTTTCCTTTGGTTTCAAAAAAAAATTTGGCTTCAGAAAACAGTTTGGTTCCTGGGCAGCATTTTCCTGACCGCGGAGTCATGCGTTTTCTTCCCCAGGCACCAAAAAGGCTCGATTTTTAAAATGTTGAAGCAACACCATTTTTAGACATGGAATTCCATGCTCAATCTTGTCCTGATGTCCTTTTTTGCCTTTGGTTTGAAAAAAAATTTTGGCTTCAGAAAACAGTTTGGTTCCTGGGCAGCATTTTCCTGACTGCGGAGTCATGCGTTTTCTTCCCCAGGCACCAAAAAGGCTTGATTTTTAAACAGTGGAAGCAACACCATTTGTAGACATGGAATTCCACCCACAATCTTGTCCTGGGGTCCTTTTTTGCCTTTGGTTTCAAAAAAAAATTTGGCTTCAGAAAACAGTTTGGTTCCTGGGCAGCATTTTCCTGACCGCGGAGTCATGCGTTTTCTTCCCCAGGCACCAAAAAGGCTTGATTTTTAAAAAGTGGAAGCAACACCATTTTTAGACATGGAATTCCACCCTCAATCTTGTCCTGGGGTCCTTTTTTGCCTTTGGTTTCAAAAAAAAATTTGGCTTCAGAAAACAGTTTGGTTCCTGGGCAGCATTTTCCTGACCGCGGAGTCATGCCTTTTCTTCCCCAGGCACCAAAAAGGCTTGATTTTTAAAACGTGGAAGCAACACCATTTTTAGACATGGAATTCCACCCACAATCTTGTCCTGGGGTCCTTTTTTGCCTTTGGTTTCAAAAAAAAATTTGGCTTCAGAAAACAGTTTGGTTCCTGGGCAGCATTTTCCTGACCGCGGAGTCATGTGTTTTCTTCCCCAGGCACCAAAAAGGCTTGATTTTTAAAAAGTGGAAGCAACACCATTTGTACACATGGAATTCCACCCTCAATCTTGTCCTGGGGTCCTTTTTTGCCTTTGGTTTCAAAAAAAAATTTGGCTTCAGAAAACATTTTGGTTCCTGGGCAGCATTTTCCTGACCGCGGAGTCATGCGTTTTCTTCCCCAGACACCAAAAAGGCTTGATTTTTAAAACGTGGAAGCAACACCATTTTTAGACATGGAATTCCACCCTCAATCTTGTCCTGGGGTCCTTTTTTGCCTTTGGTTTCAAAAAAAAATTGGCTTCAGAAAACAGTTTGGTTCCTGGGCAGCATTTTCCTGACCGCGGAGTCATGGGTTTTCTTCCCCAGGCACCAAAAAGGCTTGATTTTTAAAACGTGGAAGCAACACCATTTTTAGACATGGAATTCCACCCTCAGTCTTGTCCTGGGGTCCTTTTTTGCTTTGGTTTCAAAAAAAAATTTGGCTTCAGAAAACAGTTTGGTTCCTGGGCAGCATTTTCCTGACTGCGGAGTCATGCGTTTTCTTCCCCAGACACCAAAATGGCTTGATTTTTAAAAAGTGGAAGCAACACCATTTGTACACATGGAATTCCACCCTCAATCTTGCCCTGCGGTCCTTTTTTGCCTTTGGTTTCAAAAAAAAATTTGGCTTCAGAAAACAGTTTGGTTCCTGGGCAGCATTTTCCTGACCGCGGAGTCATGGGTTTTCTTCCCCAGGCACCAAAAAGGCTTGATTTTTAAAACGTGGAAGCAACACCATTTTTAGACATGGAATTCCACCCTCAGTCTTGTCCTGGGGTCCTTTTTTGCCTTTGGTTTCAAAAAAAAATTTGGCTTCAGAAAACAGTTTGGTTCCTGGGCAGCATTTTCCTGACCGCGGAGTCATGCGTTTTCTTCCCCAGGCACCAAAAAGGCTTGATTTTTAAAAAGTGGAAGCAACACCATTTTTAGACATGGAATTCCACGCTCAATCTTGTCCTGATGTCCTTTTTTGCCTTTGGTTTCAAAAAAAAATTTGGCTTCAGAAAACAGTTTGGTTCCGGGGCAGCATTTTCCTGACCGCGGAGTCATGCGTTTTCTTCCCCAGGCACCAAAAAGGCTCGATTTTTGAAAAGTTGAAGCAACACCATTTTTAGACATGGAATTCCACCCTCAATCTTGTCCTGGGCTCCTTTTTTGCCTTTGGTTTCAAAAAAAAATTTGGCTTCAGAAAACAGTTTGGTTCCTGGGCAGCATTTTCCTGACTGCGGAGTCATGCGTTTTCTTCCCCAGGCACCAAAAAGGCTTGATTTTTAAAACATGGAAGCAACACCATTTTTAGA
The DNA here is from genome assembly GCF_059756535.1 of Pantherophis guttatus. Taxonomy (NCBI): domain Eukaryota; kingdom Metazoa; phylum Chordata; class Lepidosauria; order Squamata; family Colubridae; genus Pantherophis; species Pantherophis guttatus. The sequence goes on along the minus strand of NC_142074.1, from coordinate 16,577,736 downwards.
CATGGAATTCCACCCTCAATCTTGTCCTGGGGTCCTTTTTTGCCTTTGGTTTGAAAAAAAAATTTGGCTTCAGAAAACAGTTTGGTTCCTGGGCAGCATTTTCCTGACCGCGGAGTCATGCGTTTTCTTCCCCAGGCACCAAAAAGGCTTGATTTTTAAAAAGTGGAAGCAACACCATTTTTAGACATGGAATTCCACCCTAAGTCTTGTCCTGGGGTCCTTTTTTGCCTTTGGTTTCAAAAAAAAATTTGGCTTCAGAAAACAGTTTGGTTCCTGGGCAGCATTTTCCTGACCACGGAGTCATGCGTTTTCTTCCCCAGGCACCAAAAAGGCTTGATTTTTAAAAAGTGGAAGCAACACCATTTTTAGACATGGAATTCCACCCTAAGTCTTGTCCAGGGGTCCTTTTTTGCCTTTGGTTTCAAAAAAAAATTTGGCTTCAGAAAACAGTTTGGTTCCTGGGCAGCATTTTCCTGACCGCGGAGTCATGCGTTTTCTTCCCCAGGCACCAAAAAGGCTTGATTTTTAAAAAGTGGAAGCAACACCATTTTTAGACATGGAATTCCACGCTCAATCTTGTCCTGATGTCCTTTTTTGCCTTTGGTTTCAAAAAAAAATTTGGCTTCAGAAAACAGTTTGGTTCCTGGGCAGCATTTTCCTGACCGCGGAGTCATGCGTTTTCTTCCCCAGGCACCAAAAAGGCTCGATTTTTGAAAAGTTGAAGCAACACCATTTTTAGACATGGAATTCCACCCTCAATCTTGTCCTGGGGTCCTTTTTTGCCTTTGGTTTCAAAAAAAAATTGGCTTCAGAAAACAGTTTGGTTCCTGGGCAGCATTTTCCTGACCGCGGAGTCATGGGTTTTCTTCCCCAGGCACCAAAAAGGCTTGATTTTTAAAACGTGGAAGCAACACCATTTTTAGACATGGAATTCCACCCTCAGTCTTGTCCTGGGGTCCTTTTTTGCCTTTGGTTTCAAAAAAAAATTTGGCTTCAGAAAACAGTTTGGTTCCTGGGCAGCATTTTCCTGACTGCGGAGTCATGCGTTTTCTTCCCCAGACACCAAAATGGCTTGATTTTTAAAAAGTGGAAGCAACACCATTTGTACACATGGAATTCCACCCTCAATCTTGCCCTGCGGTCCTTTTTTGCCTTTGGTTTCAAAAAAAAATTTGGCTTCAGAAAACAGTTTGGTTCCTGGGCAGCATTTTCCTGACCGCGGAGTCATGCGTTTTCTTCCCCAGGCACCAAAAAGGCTTGATTTTTAAAACGTGGAAGCAACACCATTTTTAGACATGGAATTCCACCCTCAGTCTTGTCCTGGGGTCCTTTTTTGCCTTTGGTTTCAAAAAAAAATTTGGCTTCAGAAAACAGTTTGGTTCCTGGGCAGCATTTTCCTGACCGCGGAGTCATGGGTTTTCTTCCCCAGGCACCAAAAAGGCTTGATTTTTAAAACGTGGAAGCAACACCATTTGTACACATGGAATTCCACCCTCAATCTTGCCCTGCGGTCCTTTTTTGCCTTTGGTTTCAAAAAAAAATTTGGCTTCAGAAAACAGTTTGGTTCCTGGGCAGCATTTTCCTGACCGCGGAGTCATGCGTTTTCTTCCCCAGGCACCAAAAAGGCTTGATTTTTAAAACGTGGAAGAAACACCATTTTTAGACATGGAATTCCACCCTCAGTCTTGTCCTGGGGTCCTTTTTTGCCTTTGGTTTCAAAAAAAAATTTGGCTTCAGAAAACAGTTTGGTTCCTGGGCAGCATTTTCCTGACCGCGGAGTCATGCGTTTTCTTCCCCAGACACCAAAAAGGCTTGATTTTTAAAAAGTGGAAGCAACACCATTTTTAGACATGGAATTCCACCCTAAGTCTTGTCCTGGGGTCCTTTTTTGCCTTTGGCTTCAAAAAAAAATTTGGCTTCAGAAAACAGTTTGGTTCCTGGGCAGCATTTTCCTGACCGCGGAGTCATGCGTTTTCTTCCCCAGACACCAAAAAGGCTTGATTTTTAAAAAGTGGAAGCAACACCATTTTTAGACATGGAATTCCACCCTCAAACTTGTCCTTTGACCTTTTTTGCCTTTGGTTTCAAAAAAAAATTTGGCTTCAGAAAACAGTTTGGTTCCTGGGCAGCATTTTCCTGACGGCGGAGTCATGCGTTTTCTTCCCCAGACACCAAAAAGGCTTGATTTGTAAAAAGTGGAGGCAACACCATTTTTAGACATGGAATTCCACCCTCAATCTTGCCCTGCGGTCCTTTTTTTCCTTTGGTTTCAAAAAAAAATTTGGCTTCAGAAAACAGTTTGGTTCCTGGGCAGCATTTTCCTGACCGCGGAGTCATGCGTTTTCTTCCCCAGGCACCAAAAAGGCTTGATTTTTAAAACGTGGAACCAACACCATTTTTAGACATGGAATTCCACGCTCAATCTTGTCCTGATGTCCTTTTTTGCCTTTGGTTTCAAAAAAAAATTTGGCTTCAGAAAACAGTTTGGTTCCTGGGCAGCATTTTCCTGACCGCGGAGTCATGCGTTTTCTTCCCCAGGCACCAAAAAGGCTCGATTTTTGAAAAGTTGAAGCAACACCATTTTTAGACATGGAATTCCACCCTAAGTCTTGTCCTGGGGTCCTTTTTTGCCTTTGGTTTCAAAAAAAAATTTGGCTTCAGAAAACAGTTTGGTTCCTGGGCAGCATTTTCCTGACCAGGGAGTCATGCGTTTTCTTCCCCAGGCACCAAAAAGGCTTGATTTTTAAAAAGTGGAAGCAACACCATTTTTAGACATGGAATTCCACCCTAAGTCTTGTCCAGGGGTCCTTTTTTGCCTTTGGTTTCAAAAAAAAATTTGGCTTCAGAAAACAGTTTGGTTCCTGGGCAGCATTTTCCTGATCGCGGAGTCATGCGTTTTCTTCCCCAGGCACCAAAAAGGCTTGATTTTTAAAACATGGAAGCAACACCATTTTTAGACATGGAATTCCACCCTCAATCTTGTCCTGGGGTCCTTTTTTGCCTTTGGTTTCAAAAAAAAATTTGGCTTCAGAAAACAGTTTGGTTCCTGGGCAGCATTTTCCTGACCGCGGAGTCATGCGTTTTCTTCCCCAGGCACCAAAAAGGCTTGATTTTTAAAAAGTGGAAGCAACACCATTTTTAGACATGGAATTCCACCCTAAGTCTTGTCCTGGGGTCCTTTTTTGCCTTTGGTTTCAAAAAAAAATTTGGCTTCAGAAAACAGTTTGGTTCCTGGGCAGCATTTTCCTGACCACGGAGTCATGCGTTTTCTTCCCCAGGCACCAAAAAGGCTTGATTTTTAAAAAGTGGAAGCAACACCATATTTAGACATGGAATTCCACCCTAAGTCTTGTCCAGGGGTCCTTTTTTGCCTTTGGTTTCAAAAAAAAATTTGGCTTCAGAAAACAGTTTGGTTCCTGGGCAGCATTTTCCTGACCGCGGAGTCATGCGTTTTCTTCCCCAGGCACCAAAAAGGCTTGATTTTTAAAAAGTGGAAGCAACACCATTTTTAGACATGGAATTCCACGCTCAATCTTGTCCTGATGTCCTTTTTTGCCTTTGGTTTCAAAAAAAAATTTGGCTTCAGAAAACAGTTTGGTTCCTGGGCAGCATTTTCCTGACTGCGGAGTCATGCGTTTTCTTCCCCAGACACCAAAATGGCTTGATTTTTAAAAAGTGGAAGCAACACCATTTGTAGACATGGAATTCCACCCTCAATCTTGCCCTGCGGTCCTTTTTTGCCTTTGGTTTCAAAAAAAAATTTGGCTTCAGAAAACAGTTTGGTTCCTGGGCAGCATTTTCCTGACCGCGGAGTCATGGGTTTTCTTCCCCAGGCACCAAAAAGGCTTGATTTTTAAAACGTGGAAGGAACACCATTTTTAGACATGGAATTCCACCATCAGTCTTGTCCTGGGGTCCTTTTTTGCCTTTGGTTTCAAAAAAAAATTTGGCTTCAGAAAACAGTTTGGTTCCTGGGCAGCATTTTCCTGACCGCGGAGTCATGGGTTTTCTTCCCCAGGCACCAAAAAGGCTTGATTTTTAAAACGTGGAAGCAACACCATTTGTACACATGGAATTCCACCCTCAATCTTGCCCTGCGGTCCTTTTTTGCCTTCGGTTTCAAAAAAAAATTTGGCTTCAGAAAACAGTTTGGTTCCTGGGCAGCATTTTCCTGACCGCGGAGTCATGCGTTTTCTTCCCCAGGCACCAAAAAGGCTTGATTTTTAAAACGTGGAAGAAACACCATTTTTAGACATGGAATTCCACCCTCAGTCTTGTCCTGGGGTCCTTTTTTGCCTTTGGTTTCAAAAAAAAATTTGGCTTCAGAAAACAGTTTGGTTCCTGGGCAGCATTTTCCTGACCGCGGAGTCATGCGTTTTCTTCCCCAGACACCAAAAAGGCTTGATTTTTAAAAAGTGGAAGCAACACCATTTTTAGACATGGAATTCCACCCTAAGTCTTGTCCTGGGGTCCTTTTTTGCCTTTGGCTTCAAAAAAAAATTTGGCTTCAGAAAACAGTTTGGTTCCTGGGCAGCATTTTCCTGACCGCGGAGTCATGCGTTTTCTTCCCCAGACACCAAAAAGGCTTGATTTTTAAAAAGTGGAAGCAACACCATTTTTAGACATGGAATTCCACCCTCAAACTTGTCCTTGGACCTTTTTTGCCTTTGGTTTCAAAAAAAAATTTGGCTTCAGAAAACAGTTTGGTTCCTGGGCAGCATTTTCCTGACGGCGGAGTCATGCGTTTTCTTCCCCAGACACCAAAAAGGCTTGATTTGTAAAAAGTGGAGGCAACACCATTTTTAGACATGGAATTCCACCCTCAATCTTGCCCTGCGGTCCTTTTTTTCCTTTGGTTTCAAAAAAAAATTTGGCTTCAGAAAACAGTTTGGTTCCTGGGCAGCATTTTCCTGACCGCGGAGTCATGCGTTTTCTTCCCCAGGCACCAAAAAGGCTTGATTTTTAAAACGTGGAACCAACACCATTTTTAGACATGGAATTCCACGCTCAATCTTGTCCTGATGTCCTTTTTTGCCTTTGGTTTCAAAAAAAAATTTGGCTTCAGAAAACAGTTTGGTTCCTGGGCAGCATTTTCCTGACTGCGGAGTCATGCGTTTTCTTCCCCAGGCACCAAAAAGGCTTGATTTTTAAAAAGTGGAAGCAACACCATTCTTAGACATGGAATTCCACGCTCAATCTTGTCCTGATGTCCTTTTTTGCCTTTGGTTTCAAAAAAAAATTTGGCTTCAGAAAACAGTTTGGTTCCTGGGCAGCATTTTCCTGACCGCGGAGTCATGCGTTTTCTTCCCCAGGCACGAAAAAGGCTCGATTTTTGAAAAGTTGAAGCAACACCATTTTTAGACATGGAATTCCACCCTCAATCTTGTCCTGGGGTCCTTTTTTGCCTTTGGTTTCAAAAAAAAATTGGCTTCAGAAAACAGTTTGGTTCCTGGGCAGCATTTTCCTGACTGCGGAGTCATGCGTTTTCTTCCCCAGACACCAAAATGGCTTGATTTTTAAAAAGTGGAAGCAACACCATTTGTACACATGGAATTCCACCCTCAATCTTGCCCTGCGGTCCTTTTTTGCCTTTGGTTTCAAAAAAAAATTTGGCTTCAGAAAACAGTTTGGTTCCTGGGCAGCATTTTCCTGACCGCGGAGTCATGCGTTTTCTTCCCCAGGCACCAAAAAGGCTGGATTTTTAAAACGTGGAAGAAACACCATTTTTAGACATGGAATTCCACCCTCAGTCTTGTCCTGGGGTCCTTTTTTGCCTTTGGTTTCAAAAAAAAATTTGGCTTCAGAAAACAGTTTGGTTCCTGGACAGCATTTTCCTGACCGCGGAGTCATGCGTTTTCTTCCCCAGACACCAAAAAGGCTTGATTTTTAAAAAGTGGAAGCAACACCATTTTTAGACATGGAATTCCACCCTAAGTCTTGTCCTGGGGTCCTTTTTTAGCTTTGGTTTCAAAAAAAAATTTGGCTTCAGAAAACAGTTTGGTTCCTGGGCAGCATTTTCCTGACCGCGGAGTCATGCGTTTTCTTCCCCAGGAACCAAAAAGGCTTGATTTTTAAAAAGTGGAAGCAACACCATTTTAAGACATGGAATTCCACCCTAAGTCTTGTCCTGGGGTCCTTTTTTTCCTTTGGTTTCAAAAAAAAATTTGGCTTCAGAAAACAGTTTGGTTCCTGGGCAGCATTTTCCTGACCGCGGAGTCATGCGTTTTCTTCCCCAGACACCAAAAAGGCTTGATTTTTAAAAAGTTGAAGCAACACCATTTTTAGACATGGAATTCCACGCTCATTCTTGTCCTGATGTCCTTTTTTGCCTTTGGTTTCAAAAAAAAATTTGGCTTCAGAAAACAGTTTGGTTCCTGGGCAGAATTTTCCTGACCGCGGAGTCATGCGTTTTCTTCCCCAGACACCAAAAAGGCTTGATTTTTAAAAAGTGGAAGCAACACCATTTTTACACATGGAATTCCACCCTCAATCTTGCCCTGCGGTCCTTCTTTGCCTTTGGTTTCAAAAAAAAATTTGGCTTCAGAAAACAGTTTGGTTCCTGGGCAGCATTTTCCTGACCGCGGAGTCATGGGTTTTCTTCCCCAGGCACCAAAAAGGCTTGATTTTTAAAACGTGGAAGAAACACCATTTTTAGACATGGAATTCCACCCTCAGTCTTGTCCTGGGGTCCTTTTTTGCCTTTGGTTTCAAAAAAAAATTTGGCTTCAGAAAACAGTTTGGTTCCTGGGCAGCATTTTCCTGACCGCGGAGTCATGCGTTTTCTTCCCCAGACACCAAAAAGGCCCGATTTTTAAAAAGTGGAAGCAACACCATTTTTAGACATGGAATTCCACCCTCAATCTTGCCCTGCGGTCTTTTTTTTCCTTTGGTTTCAAAAAAAAATTTGGCTTCAGAAAACAGTTTGGTTCCTGGGCAGCATTTTCCTGACCGCGGAGTCATGTGTTTTCTTCCCCAGGCACCAAAAAGGTTTGATTTTTAAAACGTGGAACCAACACCATTTTTAGACATGGAATTCCACGCTCAATCTTGTCCTGATGTCCTTTTTTGCCTTTGGTTTCAAAAAAAAATTTGGCTTCAGAAAACAGTTTGGTTCCTGGGCAGCATTTTCCTGACCGCGGAGTCATGCGTTTTCTTCCCCAGACACCAAAAAGGCTTGATTTTTAAAAAGTTGAAGCAACACCATTTTTAGACATGGAATTCCACGCTCAATCTTGTCCTGATGTCCTTTTTTGCCTTTGGTTTCAAAAAAAAAATTTGGCTTCAGAAAACAGTTTGGTTCCTGGGCAGCATTTTCCTGACCGCGGAGTCATGCGTTTTCTTCCCCAGGCACCAAAAAGGCTCGATTTTTAAAAAGTTGAAGCAACACCATTTTTAGACATGGAATTCCACCCTCAATCTTGTCCTGGGGTCCTTTTTTGCCTTTGGTTTCAAAAAAAAATTTGGCTTCAGAAAACAATTTGGTTCCTGGGCAGCATTTTCCTGACCGCGGAGTCATGCGTTTTCTTCCCCAGGCACCAAAAAGGCTTGATTTTTAAAAAGTGGAAGCAACACCATTTTAAGACATGGAATTCCACCCTAAGTCTTGTCCTGGGGTCCTTTTTTTCCTTTGGTTTCAAAAAAAAATTTGGCTTCAGAAAACAGTTTGGTTCCTGGGCAGCATTTTCCTGACCGCGGAGTCATGCGTTTTCTTCCCCAGACACCAAAAAGGCTTGATTTTTAAAAAGTTGAAGCAACACCATTTTTAGACATGGAATTCCACGCTCATTCTTGTCCTGATGTCCTTTTTTGCCTTTGGTTTCAAAAAAAAATTTGGCTTCAGAAAACAGTTTGGTTCCTGGGCAGCATTTTCCTGACCGCGGAGTCATGCGTTTTCTTCCCCAGACACCAAAAAGGCTTGATTTTTAAAAAGTGGAAGCAACACCATTTTTACACATGGAATTCCACCCTCAATCTTGCCCTGCGGTCCTTCTTTGCCTTTGGTTTCAAAAAAAAATTTGGCTTCAGAAAACAGTTTGGTTCCTGGGCAGCATTTTCCTGACCGCGGAGTCATGGGTTTTCTTCCCCAGGCACCAAAAAGGCTTGATTTTTAAAACGTGGAAGAAACACCATTTTTAGACATGGAATTCCACCCTCAGTCTTGTCCTGGGGTCCTTTTTTGCCTTTGGTTTCAAAAAAAAATTTGGCTTCAGAAAACAGTTTGGTTCCTGGGCAGCATTTTCCTGACCGCGGAGTCATGCGTTTTCTTCCCCAGACACCAAAAAGGCTTGATTTTTAAAAAGTTGAAGCAACACCATTTTTAGACATGGAATTCCACGCTCAATCTTGTCCTGATGTCCTTTTTTGCCTTTGGTTTCAAAAAAAAATTTGGCTTCAGAAAACAGTTTGGTTCCTGGGCAGCATTTTCCTGACCGCGGAGTCATGCGTTTTCTTCCCCAGACACCAAAAAGGCTTGATTTTTAAAAAGTTGAAGCAACACCATTTTTAGACATGGAATTCCACGCTCAATCTTGTCCTGATGTCCTTTTTTGCCTTTGGTTTCAAAAAAAAATTTGGCTTCAGAAAACAGTTTGGTTCCTGGGCAGCATTTTCCTGACCGCGGAGTCATGCGTTTTCTTCCCCAGGCACCAAAAAGGCTCGATTTTTAAAAAGTTGAAGCAACACCATTTTTAGACATGGAATTCCACCCTCAATCTTGTCCTGGGGTCCTTTTTTGCCTTTGGTTTCAAAAAAAAATTTGGCTTCAGAAAACAATTTGGTTCCTGGGCAGCATTTTCCTGACCGCGGAGTCATGCGTTTTCTTCCCCAGGCACCAAAAATGCTTGATTTTTAAAACGTGGAAGCAACACCATTTTTAGACATGGAATTCCACGCTCATTCTTGTCCTGATGTCCTTTTTTGCCTTTGGTTTCAAAAAAAAATTTGGCTTCAGAAAACAGTTTGGTTCCTGGGCAGCATTTTCCTGACCGCGGAGTCATGCGTTTTCTTCCCCAGGCACCAAAAAGGCTTGATTTTTAAAACGTGGAACCAACACCATTTTTAGACATGGAATTCCATGCTCAATCTTGTCCTGATGTCCTTTTTTGCCTTTGGTTTCAAAAAAAAATTTGGCTTCAGAAAACAGTTTGGTTCCTGGGCAGCATTTTCCTGACCGCGGAGTCATGCGTTTTCTTCCCCAGACACCAAAAAGGCTTGATTTTAAAAAAGTTGAAGCAACACCATTTTTAGACATGGAATTCCACGCTCAATCTTGTCCTGATGTCCTTTTTTGCCTTTGGTTTCAAAAAAAAATTTGGCTTCAGAAAACAGTTTGGTTCCTGGGCAGCATTTTCCTGACCGCGGAGTCATGCGTTTTCTTCCCCAGACACCAAAAAGGCTTGATTTTTAAAAAGTTGAAGCAACACCATTTTTAGACATGGAATTCCACGCTCAATCTTGTCCTGATGTCCTTTTTTGCCTTTGGTTTCAAAAAAAAATTTGGCTTCAGAAAACAGTTTGGTTCCTGGGCAGCATTTTCCTGACCGCGGAGTCATGCGTTTTCTTCCCCAGGCACCAAAAAGGCTCGATTTTTAAAAAGTTGAAGCAACACCATTTTTAGACATGGAATTCCACCCTCAATCTTGTCCTGGGGTCCTTTTTTGCCTTTGGTTTCAAAAAAAAATTTGGCTTCAGAAAACAATTTGGTTCCTGGGCAGCATTTTCCTGACCGCGGAGTCATGCGTTTTCTTCCCCAGGCACCAAAAATGCTTGATTTTTAAAATGTGGAAGCAACACCATTTTTAGACATGGAATTCCACGCTCATTCTTGTCCTGATGTCCTTTTTTGCCTTTGGTTTCAAAAAAAAATTTGGCTTCAGAAAACAGTTTGGTTCCTGGGCAGCATTTTCCTGACCGCGGAGTCATGCGTTTTCTTCCCCAGGCACCAAAAAGACTTGATTTTTAAAACGTGGAACCAACACCATTTTTAGACATGGAATTCCATGCTCAATCTTGTCCTGATGTCCTTTTTTGCCTTTGGTTTCAAAAAAAAATTTGGCTTCAGAAAACAGTTTGGTTCCTGGGCAGCATTTTCCTGACCGCGGAGTCATGCGTTTTCTTCCCCAGACACCAAAAAGGCTTGATTTTAAAAAAGTTGAAGCAACACCATTTTTAGACATGGAATTCCACGCTCAATCTTGTCCTGATGTCCTTTTTTGCCTTTTGTTTCAAAAAAAAATTTGGCTTCAGAAAACAGTTTGGTTCCTGGGCAGCATTTTCCTGACCGCGGAGTCATGCGTTTTCTTCCCCAGGCACCAAAAAGGCTCGATTTTTAAAAAGTTGAAGCAACACCATTTTTAGACATGGAATTCCACCCTCAATCTTGTCCTGGGGTCCTTTTTTGCCTTTGGTTTCAAAAAAAAATTTGGCTTCAGAAAACAATTTGGTTCCTGGGCAGCATTTTCCTGAGCGCGGAGTCATGCGTTTTCTTCCCCAGGCACCAAAAATGCTTGATTTTTAAAACGTGGAAGCAACACCATTTTTAGACATGGAATTCCACCCTCAATCTTGTCCTGGGGTCCTTTTTTGCCTTTGGTTTCAAAAAAAAAATTGGCTTCAGAAAACAGTTTGGTTCCTGGGCAGCATTTTCCTGACCGCGGAGTCATGCGTTTTCTTCCCCAGACACCAAAAAGGCCCGATTTTTAAAACGTGGAAGCAACACCATTTTTAGACATGGAATTCCACCCTCAGTCTTGTCCTGGGGTCCTTTTTTGCCTTTGGTTTCAAAAAAAAATTTGGCTTCAGAAAACAGTTTGGTTCCTGGGCAGCATTTTCCTGACCGCGGAGTCATGCGTTTTCTTCCCCAGACACCAAAAAGGCTTGATTTTTAAAAAGTGGAAGCAACACCATTTTTAGACATGGAATTCCACCCTCAATCTTGTCCTGGGGTCCTTTTTTGCCTTTGGTTTCAAAAAAAAATTTGGCTTCAGAAAACAGTTTGGTTCCTGGGCAGAATTTTCCTGACCGCGGAGTCATGCGTTTTCTTCCCCAGGCACCAAAAAGGCTTGATTTTTAAAACGTGGAAGAAACACCATTTTTACACATGGAATTCCACCCTCAGTCTTGTCCTGGGTTCCTTTTTTGCCTTTGGTTTCAAAAAAAAATTTGGCTTCAGAAAACAGTTTGGTTCCTGGGCAGCATTTTCCTGACGGCGGAGTCATGCGTTTTCTTCCCCAGACACCAAAAAGGCTTGATTTGTAAAAAGTGGAAGCAACACCATTTTTAGACATGGAATTCCACCCTCAATCTTGCCCTGCGGTCCTTTTTTTCCTTTGGTTTCAAAAAAAAATTTGGCTTCAGAAAACAGTTTGGTTCCTGGGCAGCATTTTCCTGACCGCGGAGTCATGCGTTTTCTTCCCCAGGCACCAAAAAGGCTTGATTTTTAAAACGTGGAACCAACACCATTTTTAGACATGGAATTCCACGCTCAATCTTGTCCTGATGTCCTTTTTTGCCTTTGGTTTCAAAAAAAAATTTGGCTTCAGAAAACAGTTTGGTTCCTGGGCAGCATTTTCCTGACCGCGGAGTCATGCGTTTTCTTCCCCAGACACCAAAAAGGCTTGATTTTTAAAAAGTTGAAGCAACACCATTTTTAGACATGGAATTCCACGCTCAATCTTGTCCTGATGTCCTTTTTTGCCTATGGTTTCAAAAAAAAATTTGGCTTCAGAAAACAGTTTGGTTCCTGGGCAGCATTTTCCTGACCGCGGAGTCATGCGTTTTCTTCCCCAGGCACCAAAAAGGCTCGATTTTTAAAAAGTTGAAGCAACACCATTTTTAGACATGGAATTCCACCCTCAATCTTGTCCTGGGGTCCTTTTTTGCCTTTGGTTTCAAAAAAAAATTTGGCTTCAGAAAACAATTTGGTTCCTGGGCAGCATTTTCCTGACCGCGGAGTCATGCGTTTTCTTCCCCAGGCACCAAAAATGCTTGATTTTTAAAACGTGGAAGCCACACCATTTTTAGACATGGAATTCCACCCTCAATCTTGTCCTGGGGTCCTTTTTTGCCTTTGGTTTCAAAAAAAAAATTGGCTTCAGAAAACAGTTTGGTTCCTGGGCAGCATTTTCCTGACCGTGGAGTCATGCGTTTTCTTCCCCAGACACCAAAAAGGCCCGATTTTTAAAACCTGGAAGCAACACCATTTTTAGACATGGAATTCCACCCTCAGTCTTGTCCTGGGGTCCTTTTTTGCCTTTGGTTTCAAAAAAAAATTTGGCTTCAGAAAACAGTTTGGTTCCTGGGCAGCATTTTCCTGACCGCGGAGTCATGCGTTTTCTTCCCCAGGCACCAAAAAGGCTTGATTTTTAAAACGTGGAAGAAACACCATTTTTACACATGGAATTCCACCCTCAGTCTTGTCCTGGGTTCCTTTTTTGCCTTTGGTTTCAAAAAAAAATTTGGCTTCAGAAAACAGTTTGGTTCCTGGGCAGCATTTTCCTGACGGCGGAGTCATGCGTTTTCTTCCCCAGACACCAAAAAGGCTTGATTTGTAAAAAGTGGAAGCAACACCATTTTTAGACATGGAATTCCACCCTCAATCTTGCCCTGCGGTCCTTTTTTTCCTTTGGTTTCAAAAAAAAATTTGGCTTCAGAAAACAGTTTGGTTCCTGGGCAGCATTTTCCTGACCGCGGAGTCATGCGTTTTCTTCCCCAGGCACCAAAAAGGCTTGATTTTTAAAACGTGGAACCAACACCATTTTTAGACATGGAATTCCACGCTCAATCTTGTCCTGATGTCCTTTTTTGCCTTTGGTTTCAAAAAAAAATTTGGCTTCAGAAAACAGTTTGGTTCCTGGGCAGCATTTTCCTGACCGCGGAGTCATGCGTTTTCTTCCCCAGAGACCAAAAAGGCTTGATTTTTAAAAAGTTGAAGCAACACCATTTTTAGACATGGAATTCCACGCTCATTCTTGTCCTGATGTCCTTTTTTGCCTTTGGTTTCAAAAAAAAATTTGGCTTCAGAAAACAGTTTGGTTCCTGGGCAGCATTGTCCTGACCGCGGAGTCATGCGTTTTCTTCCCCAGACACCAAAAAGGCTTGATTTTTAAAAAGTGGAAGCAACACCATTTTTACACATGGAATTCCACCCTCAATCTTGCCCTGCGGTCCTTTTTTGCCTTTGGTTTCAAAAAAAAATTTGGCTTCAGAAAACAATTTGGTTCCTGGGCAGCATTTTCCTGACCGCGGAGTCATGCGTTTTCTTCCCCAGACACCAAAAAGGCCCGATTTTTAAAAAGTGGAAGCAACACCATTTTTAGACATGGAATTCCACCCTCAATCTTGCCCTGCGGTCCTTTTTTTCCTTTGGTTTCAAAAAAAAATTTGGCTTCAGAAAACAGTTTGGTTCCTGAGCAGCATTTTCCTGACCGCGGAGTCATGCGTTTTCTTCCCCAGGCACCAAAAAGGCTTGATTTTTAAAACGTGGAACCAACACCATTTTTAGACATGGAATTCCACGCTCAATCTTGTCCTGATGTCCTTTTTTGCCTTTGGTTTCAAAAAAAAATTTGGCTTCAGAAAACAGTTTGGTTCCTGGGCAGCATTTTCCTGACCGCGGAGTCATGCGTTTTCTTCCCCAGACACCAAAAAGGCCCGATTTTTAAAAAGTGGAAGCAACACCATTTTTAGACATGGAATTCCACCCTCAATCTTGCCCTGCGGTCCTTTTTTTCCTTTCGTTTCAAAAAAAAATTTGGCTTCAGAAAACAGTTTGGTTCCTGAGCAGCATTTTCCTGACCGCGGAGTCATGCGTTTTCTTCCCCAGGCACCAAAAAGGCTTGATTTTTAAAACGTGGAACCAACACCATTTTTAGACATGGAATTCCACGCTCAATCTTGTCCTGATGTCCTTTTTTGCCTTTGGTTTCAAAAAAAAATTTGGCTTCAGAAAACAGTTTGGTTCCTGGGCAGCATTTTCCTGACCGCGGAGTCATGCGTTTTCTTCCCCAGACACCAAAAAGGCTTGATTTTTAAAAAGTTGAAGCAACACCATTTTTAGACATGGAATTCCACGCTCAATCTTGTCCTGATGTCCTTTTTTGCCTTTGGTTTCAAAAAAAAATTTGGCTTCAGAAAACAGTTTGGTTCCTGGGCAGCATTTTCCTGACCGCGGAGTCATGCGTTTTCTTCCCCAGGCACCAAAAAGGCTCGATTTTTAAAAAGTTGAAGCAACACCATTTTTAGACATGGAATTCCACCCTCAATCTTGTCCTGGGGTCCTTTTTTGCCTTTGGTTTCAAAAAAAAATTTGGCTTCAGAAAACAATTTGATTCCTGGGCAGCATTTTCCTGACCGCGGAGTCATGCGTTTTCTTCCCCAGGCACCAAAAATGCTTGATTTTTAAAACGTGGAAGCAACACCATTTTTAGACATGGAATTCCACGCTCATTCTTGTCCTGATGTCCTTTTTTGCCTTTGGTTTCAAAAAAAAATTTGGCTTCAGAAAACAGTTTGGTTCCTGGGCAGCATTTTCCTGACCGCGGAGTCATGCGTTTTCTTCCCCAGACACCAAAAAGGCTTGATTTTTAAAAAGTGGAAGCAACACCATTTTTACACATGGAATTCCACCCTCTATCTTGCCCTGCGGTCCTTTTTTGCCTTTGGTTTCAAAAAAAAATTTGGCTTCAGAAAACCGTTTGGTTCCTGGGCAGCATTTTCCTGACCGCGGAGTCATGCGTTTTCTTCCCCAGACACCAAAAAGGCCCGATTTTTAAAAAGTGGAAGCAACACCATTTTTAGACATGGAATTCCACCCTCAATCTTGCCCTGCGGTCCTTTTTTGCCTTTGGTTTCAAAAAAAAATTTGGCTTCAGAAAACAGTTTGGTTCCTGGGCAGCATTTTCCTGACCGCGGAGTCATGGGTTTTCTTCCCCAGGCACCAAAAAGGCTTGATTTTTAAAACGTGGAAGAAACACCATTTTTAGACATGGAATTCCACCCTCAGTCTTGTCCTGGGGTCCTTTTTTGCCTTTGGTTTCAAAAAAAAATTTGGCTTCAAAAAACAGTTTGGTTCCTGGGCAGCATTTTCCTGACCGCGGAGTCATGCGTTTTCTTCCCCAGACACCAAAAAGGCCCGATTTTTAAAAAGTGGAAGCAACACCATTTTTAGACATGGAATTCCACCCTCAATCTTGCCCTGCGGTCCTTTTTTTCCTTTGGTTTCAAAAAAAAATTTGGCTTCAGAAAACAGTTTGGTTCCTGGGCAGCATTTTCCTGACCGCGGAGTCATGCGTTTTCTTCCCCAGGCACCAAAAAGGCTTGATTTTTAAAACGTGGAACCAACACCATTTTTAGACATGGAATTCCACGCTCAATCTTGTCCTGATGTCCTTTTTTGCCTTTGGTTTCAAAAAAAAATTTGGCTTCAAAAAACAGTTTGGTTCCTGGGCAGCATTTTCCTGACCGCGGAGTCATGCGTTTTCTTCCCCAGACACCAAAAAGGCTTGATTTTTAAAAAGTTGAAGCAACACCATTTTTAGACATGGAATTCCACGCTCAATCTTGTCCTGATGTCCTTTTTTGCCTTTGGTTTCAAAAAAAAATTTGGCTTCAGAAAACAGTTTGGTTCCTGGGCAGCATTTTCCTGACCGCGGAGTCATGCGTTTTCTTCCCCAGGCACCAAAAAGGCTCGATTTTTAAAAAGTTGAAGCAACACCATTTTTAGACATGGAATTCCACCCTCAATCTTGTACTGGGGTCCTTTTTTGCCTTTGGTTTCAAAAAAAAATTTGGCTTCAGAAAACAATTTGGTTCCTGGGCAGCATTTTCCTGACCGCGGAGTCATGCGTTTTCTTCCCCAGGCACCAAAAAGGCTCGATTTTTAAAACGTGGAAGCAACACCATTTTTAGACATGGAATTCCACCCTCAATCTTGTCCTGGGGTCCTTTTTTGCCTTTGGTTTCAAAAAAAAAATTGGCTTCAGAAAACAGTTTGGTTCCTGGGCAGCATTTTCCTGACCGCGGAGTCATGCGTTTTCTTCCCCAGACACCAAAAAGGCCCGATTTTTAAAACGTGGAAGCAACACCATTTTTAGACATGGAATTCCACCCTCAGTCTTGTCCTGGGGTCCTTTTTTGCCTTTGGTTTCAAAAAAAAATTTGGCTTCAGAAAACAGTTTGGTTCCTGGGCAGCATTTTCCTGACCGCGGAGTCATGCGTTTTCTTCCCCAGACACCAAAAAGGCTTGATTTTTAAAAAGTGGAAGCAACACCATTTTTAGACATGGAATTCCACCCTCAATCTTGTCCTGGGGTCCTTTTTTGCCTTTGGTTTCAAAAAAAAATTTGGCTTCAGAAAACAGTTTGGTTCCTGGGCAGAATTTTCCTGACCGCGGAGTCATGCGTTTTCTTCCCCAGGCACCAAAAAGGCTTGATTTTTAAAACGTGGAAGAAACACCATTTTTACACATGGAATTCCACCCTCAGTCTTGTCCTGGGTTCCTTTTTTGCCTTTGGTTTCAAAAAAAAATTTGGCTTCAGAAAACAGTTTGGTTCCTGGGCAGCATTTTCCTGACGGCGGAGTCATGCGTTTTCTTCCCCAGACACCAAAAAGGCTTGATTTGTAAAAAGTGGAAGCAACACCATTTTTAGACATGGAATTCCACCCTCAATCTTGCCCTGCGGTCCTTTTTTTCCTTTGGTTTCAAAAAAAAATTTGGCTTCAGAAAACAGTTTGGTTCCTGGGCAGCATTTTCCTGACCGCGGAGTCATGCGTTTTCTTCCCCAGGCACCAAAAAGGCTTGATTTTTAAAACGTGGAACCAACACCATTTTTAGACATGGAATTCCACGCTCAATCTTGTCCTGATGTCCTTTTTTGCCTTTGGTTTCAAAAAAAAATTTGGCTTCAGAAAACAGTTTGGTTCCTGGGCAGCATTTTCCTGACCGCGGAGTCATGCGTTTTCTTCCCCAGACACCAAAAAGGCTTGATTTTTAAAAAGTTGAAGCAACACCATTTTTAGACATGGAATTCCACGCTCAATCTTGTCCTGATGTCCTTTTTTGCCTATGGTTTCAAAAAAAAATTTGGCTTCAGAAAACAGTTTGGTTCCTGGGCAGCATTTTCCTGACCGCGGAGTCATGCGTTTTCTTCCCCAGGCACCAAAAAGGCTCGATTTTTAAAAAGTTGAAGCAACACCATTTTTAGACATGGAATTCCACCCTCAATCTTGTCCTGGGGTCCTTTTTTGCCTTTGGTTTCAAAAAAAAATTTGGCTTCAGAAAACAATTTGGTTCCTGGGCAGCATTTTCCTGACCGCGGAGTCATGCGTTTTCTTCCCCAGGCACCAAAAATGCTTGATTTTTAAAACGTGGAAGCCACACCATTTTTAGACATGGAATTCCACCCTCAATCTTGTCCTGGGGTCCTTTTTTGCCTTTGGTTTCAAAAAAAAAATTGGCTTCAGAAAACAGTTTGGTTCCTGGGCAGCATTTTCCTGACCGTGGAGTCATGCGTTTTCTTCCCCAGACACCAAAAAGGCCCGATTTTTAAAACCTGGAAGCAACACCATTTTTAGACATGGAATTCCACCCTCAGTCTTGTCCTGGGGTCCTTTTTTGCCTTTGGTTTCAAAAAAAAATTTGGCTTCAGAAAACAGTTTGGTTCCTGGGCAGCATTTTCCTGACCGCGGAGTCATGCGTTTTCTTCCCCAGGCACCAAAAAGGCTTGATTTTTAAAACGTGGAAGAAACACCATTTTTACACATGGAATTCCACCCTCAGTCTTGTCCTGGGTTCCTTTTTTGCCTTTGGTTTCAAAAAAAAATTTGGCTTCAGAAAACAGTTTGGTTCCTGGGCAGCATTTTCCTGACGGCGGAGTCATGCGTTTTCTTCCCCAGACACCAAAAAGGCTTGATTTGTAAAAAGTGGAAGCAACACCATTTTTAGACATGGAATTCCACCCTCAATCTTGCCCTGCGGTCCTTTTTTTCCTTTGGTTTCAAAAAAAAATTTGGCTTCAGAAAACAGTTTGGTTCCTGGGCAGCATTTTCCTGACCGCGGAGTCATGCGTTTTCTTCCCCAGGCACCAAAAAGGCTTGATTTTTAAAACGTGGAACCAACACCATTTTTAGACATGGAATTCCACGCTCAATCTTGTCCTGATGTCCTTTTTTGCCTTTGGTTTCAAAAAAAAATTTGGCTTCAGAAAACAGTTTGGTTCCTGGGCAGCATTTTCCTGACCGCGGAGTCATGCGTTTTCTTCCCCAGAGACCAAAAAGGCTTGATTTTTAAAAAGTTGAAGCAACACCATTTTTAGACATGGAATTCCACGCTCATTCTTGTCCTGATGTCCTTTTTTGCCTTTGGTTTCAAAAAAAAATTTGGCTTCAGAAAACAGTTTGGTTCCTGGGCAGCATTGTCCTGACCGCGGAGTCATGCGTTTTCTTCCCCAGACACCAAAAAGGCTTGATTTTTAAAAAGTGGAAGCAACACCATTTTTACACATGGAATTCCACCCTCAATCTTGCCCTGCGGTCCTTTTTTGCCTTTGGTTTCAAAAAAAAATTTGGCTTCAGAAAACAATTTGGTTCCTGGGCAGCATTTTCCTGACCGCGGAGTCATGCGTTTTCTTCCCCAGACACCAAAAAGGCCCGATTTTTAAAAAGTGGAAGCAACACCATTTTTAGACATGGAATTCCACCCTCAATCTTGCCCTGCGGTCCTTTTTTTCCTTTGGTTTCAAAAAAAAATTTGGCTTCAGAAAACAGTTTGGTTCCTGAGCAGCATTTTCCTGACCGCGGAGTCATGCGTTTTCTTCCCCAGGCACCAAAAAGGCTTGATTTTTAAAACGTGGAACCAACACCATTTTTAGACATGGAATTCCACGCTCAATCTTGTCCTGATGTCCTTTTTTGCCTTTGGTTTCAAAAAAAAATTTGGCTTCAGAAAACAGTTTGGTTCCTGGGCAGCATTTTCCTGACCGCGGAGTCATGCGTTTTCTTCCCCAGACACCAAAAAGGCCCGATTTTTAAAAAGTGGAAGCAACACCATTTTTAGACATGGAATTCCACCCTCAATCTTGCCCTGCGGTCCTTTTTTTCCTTTCGTTTCAAAAAAAAATTTGGCTTCAGAAAACAGTTTGGTTCCTGAGCAGCATTTTCCTGACCGCGGAGTCATGCGTTTTCTTCCCCAGGCACCAAAAAGGCTTGATTTTTAAAACGTGGAACCAACACCATTTTTAGACATGGAATTCCACGCTCAATCTTGTCCTGATGTCCTTTTTTGCCTTTGGTTTCAAAAAAAAATTTGGCTTCAGAAAACAGTTTGGTTCCTGGGCAGCATTTTCCTGACCGCGGAGTCATGCGTTTTCTTCCCCAGACACCAAAAAGGCTTGATTTTTAAAAAGTTGAAGCAACACCATTTTTAGACATGGAATTCCACGCTCAATCTTGTCCTGATGTCCTTTTTTGCCTTTGGTTTCAAAAAAAAATTTGGCTTCAGAAAACAGTTTGGTTCCTGGGCAGCATTTTCCTGACCGCGGAGTCATGCGTTTTCTTCCCCAGGCACCAAAAAGGCTCGATTTTTAAAAAGTTGAAGCAACACCATTTTTAGACATGGAATTCCACCCTCAATCTTGTCCTGGGGTCCTTTTTTGCCTTTGGTTTCAAAAAAAAATTTGGCTTCAGAAAACAATTTGATTCCTGGGCAGCATTTTCCTGACCGCGGAGTCATGCGTTTTCTTCCCCAGGCACCAAAAATGCTTGATTTTTAAAACGTGGAAGCAACACCATTTTTAGACATGGAATTCCACGCTCATTCTTGTCCTGATGTCCTTTTTTGCCTTTGGTTTCAAAAAAAAATTTGGCTTCAGAAAACAGTTTGGTTCCTGGGCAGCATTTTCCTGACCGCGGAGTCATGCGTTTTCTTCCCCAGACACCAAAAAGGCTTGATTTTTAAAAAGTGGAAGCAACACCATTTTTACACATGGAATTCCACCCTCTATCTTGCCCTGCGGTCCTTTTTTGCCTTTGGTTTCAAAAAAAAATTTGGCTTCAGAAAACCGTTTGGTTCCTGGGCAGCATTTTCCTGACCGCGGAGTCATGCGTTTTCTTCCCCAGACACCAAAAAGGCCCGATTTTTAAAAAGTGGAAGCAACACCATTTTTAGACATGGAATTCCACCCTCAATCTTGCCCTGCGGTCCTTTTTTGCCTTTGGTTTCAAAAAAAAATTTGGCTTCAGAAAACAGTTTGGTTCCTGGGCAGCATTTTCCTGACCGCGGAGTCATGGGTTTTCTTCCCCAGGCACCAAAAAGGCTTGATTTTTAAAACGTGGAAGAAACACCATTTTTAGACATGGAATTCCACCCTCAGTCTTGTCCTGGGGTCCTTTTTTGCCTTTGGTTTCAAAAAAAAATTTGGCTTCAAAAAACAGTTTGGTTCCTGGGCAGCATTTTCCTGACCGCGGAGTCATGCGTTTTCTTCCCCAGACACCAAAAAGGCCCGATTTTTAAAAAGTGGAAGCAACACCATTTTTAGACATGGAATTCCACCCTCAATCTTGCCCTGCGGTCCTTTTTTTCCTTTGGTTTCAAAAAAAAATTTGGCTTCAGAAAACAGTTTGGTTCCTGGGCAGCATTTTCCTGACCGCGGAGTCATGCGTTTTCTTCCCCAGGCACCAAAAAGGCTTGATTTTTAAAACGTGGAACCAACACCATTTTTAGACATGGAATTCCACGCTCAATCTTGTCCTGATGTCCTTTTTTGCCTTTGGTTTCAAAAAAAAATTTGGCTTCAAAAAACAGTTTGGTTCCTGGGCAGCATTTTCCTGACCGCGGAGTCATGCGTTTTCTTCCCCAGACACCAAAAAGGCTTGATTTTTAAAAAGTTGAAGCAACACCATTTTTAGACATGGAATTCCACGCTCAATCTTGTCCTGATGTCCTTTTTTGCCTTTGGTTTCAAAAAAAAATTTGGCTTCAGAAAACAGTTTGGTTCCTGGGCAGCATTTTCCTGACCGCGGAGTCATGCGTTTTCTTCCCCAGGCACCAAAAAGGCTCGATTTTTAAAAAGTTGAAGCAACACCATTTTTAGACATGGAATTCCACCCTCAATCTTGTACTGGGGTCCTTTTTTGCCTTTGGTTTCAAAAAAAAATTTGGCTTCAGAAAACAATTTGGTTCCTGGGCAGCATTTTCCTGACCGCGGAGTCATGCGTTTTCTTCCCCAGGCACCAAAAAGGCTCGATTTTTAAAACGTGGAAGCAACACCATTTTTAGACATGGAATTCCACCCTCAATCTTGTCCTGGGGTCCTTTTTTGCCTTTGGTTTCAAAAAAAAAATTGGCTTCAGAAAACAGTTTGGTTCCTGGGCAGCATTTTCCTGACCGTGGAGTCATGCGTTTTCTTCCCCAGACACCAAAAACGCCCGATTTTTAAAACGTGGAAGCAACACCATTTTTAGACATGGAATTCCACCCTCAGTCTTGTCCTGGGGTCCTTTTTTGCCTTTGGTTTCAAAAAAAAATTTGGCTTCAGAAAACAGTTTGGTTCCTGGGCAGCATTTTCCTGACCGCGGAGTCATGCGTTTTCTTCCCCAGACACCAAAAAGGCTTGATTTTTAAAAAGTGGAAGCAACACCATTTTTAGACATGGAATTCCACCCTCAATCTTGTCCTGGGGTCCTTTTTTGCCTTTGGTTTCAAAAAAAAATTTGGCTTCAGAAAACAGTTTGGTTCCTGGGCAGAATTTTCCTGACCGCGGAGTCATGCGTTTTCTTCCCCAGGCACCAAAAAGGCTTGATTTTTAAAACGTGGAAGAAACACCATTTTTACACATGGAATTCCACCCTCAGTCTTGTCCTGGGTTCCTTTTTTGCCTTTGGTTTCAAAAAAAAATTTGGCTTCAGAAAACAGTTTGGTTCCTGGGCAGCATTTTCCTGACGGCGGAGTCATGCGTTTTCTTCCCCAGACACCAAAAAGGCTTGATTTGTAAAAAGTGGAAGCAACACCATTTTTAGACATGGAATTCCACCCTCAATCTTGCCCTGCGGTCCTTTTTTTCCTTTGGTTTCAAAAAAAAATTTGGCTTCAGAAAACAGTTTGGTTCCTGGGCAGCATTTTCCTGACCGCGGAGTCATGCGTTTTCTTCCCCAGGCACCAAAAAGGCTTGATTTTTAAAACGTGGAACCAACACCATTTTTAGACATGGAATTCCACGCTCAATCTTGTCCTGATGTCCTTTTTTGCCTTTGGTTTCAAAAAAAAATTTGGCTTCAGAAAACAGTTTGGTTCCTGGGCAGCATTTTCCTGACCGCGGAGTCATGCGTTTTCTTCCCCAGACACCAAAAAGGCCCGATTTTTAAAAAGTGGAAGCAACACCATTTTTAGACATGGAATTCCACCCTCAATCTTGCCCTGCGGTCCTTTTTTTCCTTTGGTTTCAAAAAAAAATTTGGCTTCAGAAAACAGTTTGGTTCCTGAGCAGCATTTTCCTGACCGCGGAGTCATGCGTTTTCTTCCCCAGGCACCAAAAAGGCTTGATTTTTAAAACGTGGAACCAACACCATTTTTAGACATGGAATTCCACGCTCAATCTTGTCCTGATGTCCTTTTTTGCCTTTGGTTTCAAAAAAAAATTTGGCTTCAGAAAACAGTTTGGTTCCTGGGCAGCATTTTCCTGACCGCGGAGTCATGCGTTTTCTTCCCCAGACACCAAAAAGGCTTGATTTTTAAAAAGTTGAAGCAACACCATTTTTAGACATGGAATTCCACGCTCAATCTTGTCCTGATGTCCTTTTTTGCCTTTGGTTTCAAAAAAAAATTTGGCTTCAGAAAACAGTTTGGTTCCTGGGCAGCATTTTCCTGACCGCGGAGTCATGCGTTTTCTTCCCCAGGCACCAAAAAGGCTCGATTTTTAAAAAGTTGAAGCAACACCATTTTTAGACATGGAATTCCACCCTCAATCTTGTCCTGGGGTCCTTTTTTGCCTTTGGTTTCAAAAAAAAATTTGGCTTCAGAAAACAATTTGATTCCTGGGCAGCATTTTCCTGACCGCGGAGTCATGCGTTTTCTTCCCCAGGCACCAAAAATGCTTGATTTTTAAAACGTGGAAGCAACACCATTTTTAGACATGGAATTCCACGCTCATTCTTGTCCTGATGTCCTTTTTTGCCTTTGGTTTCAAAAAAAAATTTGGCTTCAGAAAACAGTTTGGTTCCTGGGCAGCATTTTCCTGACCGCGGAGTCATGCGTTTTCTTCCCCAGACACCAAAAAGGCTTGATTTTTAAAAAGTGGAAGCAACACCATTTTTACACATGGAATTCCACCCTCTATCTTGCCCTGCGGTCCTTTTTTGCCTTTGGTTTCAAAAAAAAATTTGGCTTCAGAAAACCGTTTGGTTCCTGGGCAGCATTTTCCTGACCGCGGAGTCATGCGTTTTCTTCCCCAGACACCAAAAAGGCCCGATTTTTAAAAAGTGGAAGCAACACCATTTTTAGACATGGAATTCCACCCTCAATCTTGCCCTGTGGTCCTTTTTTGCCTTTGGTTTCAAAAAAAAATTTGGCTTCAGAAAACAGTTTGGTTCCTGGGCAGCATTTTCCTGACCGCGGAGTCATGGGTTTTCTTCCCCAGGCACCAAAAAGGCTTGATTTTTAAAACGTGGAAGAAACACCATTTTTAGACATGGAATTCCACCCACAGTCTTGTCCTGGGGTCCTTTTTTGCCTTTGGTTTCAAAAAAAAATTTGGCTTCAAAAAACAGTTTGGTTCCTGGGCAGCATTTTCCTGACCGCGGAGTCATGCGTTTTCTTCCCCAGACACCAAAAAGGCCCGATTTTTAAAAAGTGGAAGCAACACCATTTTTAGACATGGAATTCCACCCTCAATCTTGCCCTGCGGTCCTTTTTTTCCTTTGGTTTCAAAAAAAAATTTGGCTTCAGAAAACAGTTTGGTTCCTGGGCAGCATTTTCCTGACCGCGGAGTCATGCGTTTTCTTCCCCAGGCACCAAAAAGGCTTGATTTTTAAAACGTGGAACCAACACCATTTTTAGACATGGAATTCCACGCTCAATCTTGTCCTGATGTCCTTTTTTGCCTTTGGTTTCAAAAAAAAATTTGGCTTCAGAAAACAGTTTGGTTCCTGGGCAGCATTTTCCTGACCGCGGAGTCATGCGTTTTCTTCCCCAGACACCAAAAAGGCTTGATTTTTAAAAAGTTGAAGCAACACCATTTTTAGACATGGAATTCCACGCTCAATCTTGTCCTGATGTCCTTTTTTGCCTTTGGTTTCAAAAAAAAATTTGGCTTCAGAAAACAGTTTGGTTCCTGGGCAGCATTTTCCTGACCGCGGAGTCATGCGTTTTCTTCCCCAGGCACCAAAAAGGCTCGATTTTTAAAAAGTTGAAGCAACACCATTTTTAGACATGGAATTCCACCCTCAATCTTGTCCTGGGGTCCTTTTTTGCCTTTGGTTTCAAAAAAAAATTTGGCTTCAGAAAACAATTTGGTTCCTGGGCAGCATTTTCCTGACCGCGGAGTCATGCGTTTTCTTCCCCAGGCACCAAAAAGGCTCGATTTTTAAAACGTGGAAGCAACACCATTTTTAGACATGGAATTCCACCCTCAATCTTGTCCTGGGGTCCTTTTTTGCCTTTGGTTTCAAAAAAAAAATTGGCTTCAGAAAACAGTTTGGTTCCTGGGCAGCATTTTCCTGACCGTGGAGTCATGCGTTTTCTTCCCCAGACACCAAAAACGCCCGATTTTTAAAACGTGGAAGCAACACCATTTTTAGACATGGAATTCCACCCTCAGTCTTGTCCTGGGGTCCTTTTTTGCCTTTGGTTTCAAAAAAAAATTTGGCTTCAGAAAACAGTTTGGTTCCTGGGCAGCATTTTCCTGACCGCGGAGTCATGCGTTTTCTTCCCCAGACACCAAAAAGGCTTGATTTTTAAAAAGTGGAAGCAACACCATTTTTAGACATGGAATTCCACCCTCAATCTTGTCCTGGGGTCCTTTTTTGCCTTTGGTTTCAAAAAAAAATTTGGCTTCAGAAAACAGTTTGGTTCCTGGGCAGAATTTTCCTGACCGCGGAGTCATGCGTTTTCTTCCCCAGGCACCAAAAAGGCTTGATTTTTAAAACGTGGAAGAAACACCATTTTTACACATGGAATTCCACCCTCAGTCTTGTCCTGGGGTCCTTTTTTGCCTTTGGTTTCAAAAAAAAATTTGGCTTCAGAAAACAGTTTGGTTCCTGGGCAGCATTTTCCTGACGGCGGAGTCATGCGTTTTCTTCCCCAGACACCAAAAAGGCTTGATTTGTAAAAAGTGGAAGCAACACCATTTTTAGACATGGAATTCCACCCTCAATCTTGCCCTGCGGTCCTTTTTTTCCTTTGGTTTCAAAAAAAAATTTGCCTT
The DNA here is from genome assembly GCF_059756535.1 of Pantherophis guttatus. Lineage (NCBI taxonomy): Eukaryota > Metazoa > Chordata > Lepidosauria > Squamata > Colubridae > Pantherophis > Pantherophis guttatus. Next base: position 16,552,324 of record NC_142074.1, on the reverse strand, counting down.
CAGAAAACAGTTTGGTTCCTGGGCAGCATTTTCCTGACCGCGGAGTCATGCGTTTTCTTCCCCAGACACCAAAAAGGCTTGATTTTTAAAAAGTGGAAGCAACACCATTTTTAGACATGGAATTCCACGCTCAATCTTGTCCTGATGTCCTTTTTTGCCTTTGGTTTCAAAAAAAAATTTGGCTTCAGAAAACAGTTTGGTTCCTGGGCAGCATTTTCCTGACCGCGGAGTCATGCGTTTTCTTCCCCAGGCACCAAAAAGGCTCGATTTTTAAAAAGTTGAAGCAACACCATTTTTAGACATGGAATTCCACCCTCAATCTTGTCCTGGGGTCCTTTTTTGCCTTTGGTTTCAAAAAAAAATTTGGCTTCAGAAAACAATTTGGTTCCTGGGCAGCATTTTCCTGAGCGCGGAGTCATGCGTTTTCTTCCCCAGGCACCAAAAATGCTTGATTTTTAAAACGTGGAAGCAACACCATTTTTAGACATGGAATTCCACCCTCAATTTGTCCTGGGGTCCTTTTTTGCCTTTGGTTTCAAAAAAAAAATTGGCTTCAGAAAACAGTTTGGTTCCTGGGCAGCATTTTCCTGACCGCGGAGTCATGCGTTTTCTTCCCCAGACACCAAAAAGGCCCGATTTTTAAAACGTGGAAGCAACACCATTTTTAGACATGGAATTCCACCCTCAGTCTTGTCCTGGGGTCCTTTTTTGCCTTTGGTTTCAAAAAAAAATTTGGCTTCAGAAAACAGTTTGGTTCCTGGGCAGCATTTTCCTGACCGCGGAGTCATGCGTTTTCTTCCCCAGACACCAAAAAGGCTTGATTTTTAAAAAGTGGAAGCAACACCATTTTTAGACATGGAATTCCACCCTCAATCTTGTCCTGGGGTCCTTTTTTGCCTTTGGTTTCAAAAAAAAATTTGGCTTCAGAAAACAATTTGGTTCCTGGGCAGCATTTTCCTGAGCGCGGAGTCATGCGTTTTCTTCCCCAGGCACCAAAAATGCTTGATTTTTAAAACGTGGAAGCAACACCATTTTTAGACATGGAATTCCACCCTCAATTTGTCCTGGGGTCCTTTTTTGCCTTTGGTTTCAAAAAAAAAATTGGCTTCAGAAAACAGTTTGGTTCCTGGGCAGCATTTTCCTGACCGCGGAGTCATGCGTTTTCTTCCCCAGACACCAAAAAGGCCCGATTTTTAAAACGTGGAAGCAACACCATTTTTAGACATGGAATTCCACCCTCAGTCTTGTCCTGGGGTCCTTTTTTGCCTTTGGTTTCAAAAAAAAATTTGGCTTCAGAAAACAGTTTGGTTCCTGGGCAGCATTTTCCTGACCGCGGAGTCATGCGTTTTCTTCCCCAGACACCAAAAAGGCTTGATTTTTAAAAAGTGGAAGCAACACCATTTTTAGACATGGAATTCCACCCTCAATCTTGTCCTGGGGTCCTTTTTTGCCTTTGGTTTCAAAAAAAAATTTGGCTTCAGAAAACAGTTTGGTTCCTGGGCAGCATTTTCCTGACCGCGGAGTCATGCGTTTTCTTCCCCAGGCACCAAAAATGCTTGATTTTTAAAAAGTTGAAGCAACACCATTTTTAGACATGGAATTCCACCCTCAATCTTGCCCTGCGGTCCTTTTTTTCCTTTGGTTTCAAAAAAAAATTTGGCTTCAGAAAACAGTTTGGTTCCTGGGCAGCATTTTCCTGACCGCGGAGTCATGCGTTTTCTTCCCCAGACACCAAAAAGGCTTGATTTTTAAAAAGTTGAAGCAACACCATTTTTAGACATGGAATTCCACGCTCAATCTTGTCCTGATGTCCTTTTTTGCCTTTGGTTTCAAAAAAAAATTTGGCTTCAGAAAACAGTTTGGTTCCTGGGCAGCATTTTCCTGACCGCGGAGTCATGCGTTTTCTTCCCCAGGCACCAAAAAGGCTCGATTTTTAAAAAGTTGAAGCAACACCATTTTTAGACATGGAATTCCACCCTCAATCTTGTCCTGGGGTCCTTTTTTGCCTTTGGTTTCAAAAAAAAATTTGGCTTCAGAAAACAATTTGGTTCCTGGGCAGCATTTTCCTGAGCGCGGAGTCATGCGTTTTCTTCCCCAGGCACCAAAAATGCTTGATTTTTAAAACGTGGAAGCAACACCATTTTTAGACATGGAATTCCACCCTCAATCTTGTCCTGGGGTCCTTTTTTGCCTTTGGTTTCAAAAAAAAAATTGGCTTCAGAAAACAGTTTGGTTCCTGGGCAGCATTTTCCTGACCGCGGAGTCATGCGTTTTCTTCCCCAGACACCAAAAAGGCCCGATTTTTAAAACGTGGAAGCAACACCATTTTTAGACATGGAATTCCACCCTCAGTCTTGTCCTGGGGTCCTTTTTTGCCTTTGGTTTCAAAAAAAAATTTGGCTTCAGAAAACAGTTTGGTTCCTGGGCAGCATTTTCCTGACCGCGGAGTCATGCGTTTTCTTCCCCAGACACCAAAAAGGCTTGATTTTTAAAACGTGGAACCAACACCATTTTTAGACATGGAATTCCACGCTCAATCTTGTCCTGATGTCCTTTTTTGCCTTTGGTTTCAAAAAAAAATTTGGCTTCAGAAAACAGTTTGGTTCCTGGGCAGCATTTTCCTGACCGCGGAGTCATGCGTTTTCTTCCCCAGACACCAAAAAGGCTTGATTTTTAAAAAGTTGAAGCAACACCATTTTTAGACATGGAATTCCACGCTCAATCTTGTCCTGATGTCCTTTTTTGCCTTTGGTTTCAAAAAAAAATTTGGCTTCAGAAAACAGTTTGGTTCCTGGGCAGCATTTTCCTGACCGCGGAGTCATGCGTTTTTTTCCCCAGGCACCAAAAAGGCTCGATTTTTAAAAAGTTGAAGCAACACCATTTTTAGACATGGAATTCCACCCTCAATCTTGTCCTGGGGTCCTTTTTTGCCTTTGGTTTCAAAAAAAAATTTGGCTTCAGAAAACAATTTGGTTCCTGGGCAGCATTTTCCTGAGCGCGGAGTCATGCGTTTTCTTCCCCAGGCACCAAAAATGCTTGATTTTTAAAACGTGGAAGCAACACCATTTTTAGACATGGAATTCCACCCTCAATCTTGTCCTGGGGTCCTTTTTTGCCTTTGGTTTCAAAAAAAAAATTGGCTTCAGAAAACAGTTTGGTTCCTGGGCAGCATTTTCCTGACCGTGGAGTCATGCGTTTTCTTCCCCAGACACCAAAAAGGCCCGATTTTTAAAACGTGGAAGCAACACCATTTTTAGACATGGAATTCCACCCTCAGTCTTGTCCTGGGGTCCTTTTTTTCCTTTGGTTTCAAAAAAAAATTTGGCTTCAGAAAACAGTTTGGTTCCTGGGCAGCATTTTCCTGACCGCGGAGTCATGCGTTTTCTTCCCCAGGCACCAAAAAGGCTTGATTTTTAAAACGTGGAACCAACACCATTTTTAGACATGGAATTCCACGCTCAATCTTGTCCTGATGTCCTTTTTTGCCTTTGGTTTCAAAAAAAAATTTGGCTTCAGAAAACAGTTTGGTTCCTGGGCAGCATTTTCCTGACCGCGGAGTCATGCGTTTTCTTCCCCAGACACCAAAAAGGCTTGATTTTTAAAAAGTTGAAGCAACACCATTTTTAGACATGGAATTCCACGCTCAATCTTGTCCTGATGTCCTTTTTTGCCTTTGGTTTCAAAAAAAAATTTGGCTTCAGAAAACAGTTTGGTTCCTGGGCAGCATTTTCCTGACCGCGGAGTCATGCGTTTTCTTCCCCAGGCACCAAAAAGGCTCGATTTTTAAAAAGTTGAAGCAACACCATTTTTAGACATGGAATTCCACCCTCAATCTTGTCCTGGGGTCCTTTTTTGCCTTTGGTTTCAAAAAAAAATTTGGCTTCAGAAAACAATTTGGTTCCTGGGCAGCATTTTCCTGAGCGCGGAGTCATGCGTTTTCTTCCCCAGGCACCAAAAAGGCTCGATTTTTAAAACGTGGAAGCAACACCATTTTTAGACATGGAATTCCACCCTCAATCTTGTCCTGGGGTCCTTTTTTGCCTTTGGTTTCAAAAAAAAAATTGGCTTCAGAAAACAGTTTGGTTCCTGGGCAGCATTTTCCTGACCGTGGAGTCATGCGTTTTCTTCCCCAGACACCAAAAAGGCCCGATTTTTAAAACGTGGAAGCAACACCATTTTTAGACATGGAATTCCACCCTCAGTCTTGTCCTGGGGTCCTTTTTTGCCTTTGGTTTCAAAAAAAAATTTGGCTTCAGAAAACAGTTTGGTTCCTGGGCAGCATTTTCCTGACCGCGGAGTCATGCGTTTTCTTCCCCAGACACCAAAAAGGCTTGATTTTTAAAAAGTGGAAGCAACACCATTTTTAGACATGGAATTCCACCCTCAATCTTGTCCTGGGGTCCTTTTTTGCCTTTGGTTTCAAAAAAAAATTTGGCTTCAGAAAACAGTTTGGTTCCTGGGCAGAATTTTCCTGACCGCGGAGTCATGCGTTTTCTTCCCCAGGCACCAAAAAGGCTTGATTTTTAAAACGTGGAAGAAACACCATTTTTACACATGGAATTCCACCCTCAGTCTTGTCCTGGGGTCCTTTTTTGCCTTTGGTTTCAAAAAAAAATTTGGCTTCAGAAAACAGTTTGGTTCCTGGGCAGCATTTTCCTGACGGCGGAGTCATGCGTTTTCTTCCCCAGACACCAAAAAGGCTTGATTTGTAAAAAGTGGAAGCAACACCATTTTTAGACATGGAATTCCACCCTCAATCTTGCCCTGCGGTCCTTTTTTTCCTTTGGTTTCAAAAAAAAATTTGGCTTCAGAAAACAGTTTGGTTCCTGGGCAGCATTTTCCTGACCGCGGAGTCATGCGTTTTCTTCCCCAGGCACCAAAAAGGCTTGATTTTTAAAAAGTGGAAGCAACACCATTTTTAGACATGGAATTCCACGCTCAATCTTGTCCTGATGTCCTTTTTTGCCTTTGGTTTCAAAAAAAAATTTGGCTTCAGAAAACAGTTTGGTTCCTGGGCAGCATTTTCCTGACCGCGGAGTCATGCGTTTTCTTCCCCAGGCACCAAAAAGGCTCGATTTTTAAAACGTTGAAGCAACACCATTTTTAGACATGGAATTCCACCCTCAATCTTGTCCTGGGGTCCTTTTTTGCCTTTGGTTTCAAAAAAAAATTTGGCTTCAGAAAACAATTTGGTTCCTGGGCAGCATTTTCCTGAGCGCGGAGTCATGCGTTTTCTTCCCCAGGCACCAAAAATGCTTGATTTTTAAAACGTGGAAGCAACACCATTTTTAGACATGGAATTCCACCCTCAATCTTGTCCTGGGGTCCTTTTTTGCCTTTGGTTTCAAAAAAAAAATTGGCTTCAGAAAACAGTTTGGTTCCTGGGCAGCATTTTCCTGACCGCGGAGTCATGCGTTTTCTTCCCCAGACACCAAAAAGGCCCGATTTTTAAAACGTGGAAGCAACACCATTTTTAGACATGGAATTCCACCCTCAGTCTTGTCCTGGGGTCCTTTTTTGCCTTTGGTTTCAAAAAAAAATTTGGCTTCAGAAAACAGTTTGGTTCCTGGGCAGCATTTTCCTGACCGCGGAGTCATGCGTTTTCTTCCCCAGACACCAAAAAGGCTTGATTTTTAAAAAGTGGAAGCAACACCATTTTTAGACATGGAATTCCAACCTCAATCTTGTCCTGGGGTCCTTTTTTGCCTTTGGTTTCAAAAAAAAATTTGGCTTCAGAAAACAGTTTGGTTCCTGGGCAGAATTTTCCTGACCGCGGAGTCATGCGTTTTCTTCCCCAGACACCAAAAAGGCCCGATTTTTAAAAAGTGGAAGCAACACCATTTTTAGACATGGAATTCCACCCTCAATCTTGCCCTGCGGTCCTTTTTTTCCTTTGGTTTCAAAAAAAAATTTGGCTTCAGAAAACAGTTTGGTTCCTGGGCAGCATTTTCCTGACCGCGGAGTCATGCGTTTTCTTCCCCAGGCACCAAAAAGGCTTGATTGTTAAAACGTGGAACCAACACCATTTTTAGACATGGAATTCCACGCTCAATCTTGTCCTGATGTCCTTTTTTGCCTTTGGTTTCAAAAAAAAATTTGGCTTCAGAAAACAGTTTGGTTCCTGGGCAGCATTTTCCTGACCGCGGAGTCATGCGTTTTCTTCCCCAGACACCAAAAAGGCTTGATTTTTAAAAAGTTGAAGCAACACCATTTTTAGACATGGAATTCCACGCTCAATCTTGTCCTGATGTCCTTTTTTGCCTTTGGTTTCAAAAAAAAATTTGGCTTCAGAAAACAGTTTGGTTCCTGGGCAGCATTTTCCTGACCGCGGAGTCATGCGTTTTCTTCCCCAGGCACCAAAAATGCTTGATTTTTAAAAAGTTGAAGCAACACCATTTTTAGACATGGAATTCCACCCTCAATCTTGCCCTGCGGTCCTTTTTTTCCTTTGGTTTCAAAAAAAAATTTGGCTTCAGAAAACAGTTTGGTTCCTGGGCAGCATTTTCCTGACCGCGGAGTCATGCGTTTTCTTCCCCAGGCACCAAAAAGGCTCGATTTTTAAAAAGTTGAAGCAACACCATTTTTAGACATGGAATTCCACCCTCAATCTTGTCCTGGGGTCCTTTTTTGCCTTTGGTTTCAAAAAAAAATTTGGCTTCAGAAAACAATTTGGTTCCTGGGCAGCATTTTCCTGAGCGCGGAGTCATGCGTTTTCTTCCCCAGACACCAAAAAGGCTTGATTTTTAAAAAGTGGAAGCAACACCATTTTTAGACATGGAATTCCACGCTCAATCTTGTCCTGATGTCCTTTTTTGCCTTTGGTTTCAAAAAAAAATTTGGCTTCAGAAAACAGTTTGGTTCCTGGGCAGCATTTTCCTGACCGCGGAGTCATGCGTTTTCTTCCCCAGGCACCAAAAAGGCTCGATTTTTAAAAAGTTGAAGCAACACCATTTTTAGACATGGAATTCCATGCTCAATCTTGTCCTGATGTCCTTTTTTGCCTTTGGTTTCAAAAAAAAATTTGGCTTCAGAAAACAATTTGGTTCCTGGGCAGCATTTTCCTGAGCGCGGAGTCATGCGTTTTCTTCCCCAGGCACCAAAAAGGCTTGATTTTTAAAACGTGGAAGCAACACCATTTTTAGACATGGAATTCCACGCTCATTCTTGTCCTGATGTCCTTTTTTGCCTTTGGTTTCAAAAAAAAATTTGGCTTCAGAAAACAGTTTGGTTCCTGGGCAGCATTTTCCTGACCGCGGAGTCATGCGTTTTCTTCCCCAGACACCAAAAAGGCTTGATTTTTAAAAAGTTGAAGCAACACCATTTTTAGACATGGAATTCCACGCTCATTCTTGTCCTGATGTCCTTTTTTGCCTTTGGTTTCAAAAAAAAATTTGGCTTCAGAAAACAGTTTGGTTCCTGGGCAGCATTTTCCTGGCCGCAGAGTCAGGCGTTTTCTTCCCCAGACACCAAAAAGGCTTGATTTTTAAAAAGTGGAAGCAACACCATTTTTACACATGGAATTCCACCCTCAATCTTGCCCTGCGGTCCTTTTTTGCCTTTGGTTTCAAAAAAAAATTTGGCTTCAGAAAACAGTTTGGTTCCTGGGCAGCATTTTCCTGACCGCGGAGTCATGCGTTTTCTTCCCCAGGCACCAAAAAGGCTTGATTTTTAAAACGTGGAACCAACACCATTTTTAGACATGGAATTCCACGCTCAATCTTGTCCTGATGTCCTTTTTTGCCTTTGGTTTCAAAAAAAAATTTGGCTTCAGAAAACAGTTTGGTTCCTGGGCAGCATTTTCCTGACCGCGGAGTCATGCGTTTTCTTCCCCAGACACCAAAAAGGCTTGATTTTTAAAAAGTTGAAGCAACACCATTTTTAGACATGGAATTCCACGCTCAATCTTGTCCTGATGTCCTTTTTTGCCTTTGGTTTCAAAAAAAAATTTGGCTTCAGAAAACAGTTTGGTTCCTGGGCAGCATTTTCCTGACCGCGGAGTCATGCGTTTTCTTCCCCAGGCACCAAAAAGGCTCGATTTTTAAAAAGTTGAAGCAACACCATTTTTAGACATGGAATTCCACCCTCAATCTTGTCCTGGGGTCCTTTTTTGCCTTTGGTTTCAAAAAAAAATTTGGCTTCAGAAAACAATTTGGTTCCTGGGCAGCATTTTCCTGACCGCGGAGTCATGCGTTTTCTTCCCCAGGCACCAAAAAGGCTTGATTTTTAAAACGTGGAACCAACACCATTTTTAGACATGGAATTCCACCCTCAATCTTGCCCTGCGGTCCTTTTTTTCCTTTGGTTTCAAAAAAAAATTTGGCTTCAGAAAACAGTTTGGTTCCTGGGCAGCATTTTCCTGACCGCGGAGTCATGCGTTTTCTTCCCCAGGCACCAAAAAGGCTCGATTTTTAAAAAGTTGAAGCAACACCATTTTTAGACATGGAATTCCACCCTCAATCTTGTCCTGGGGTCCTTTTTTGCCTTTGGTTTCAAAAAAAAATTTGGCTTCAGAAAACAATTTGGTTCCTGGGCAGCATTTTCCTGAGCGCGGAGTCATGCGTTTTCTTCCCCAGACACCAAAAAGGCTTGATTTTTAAAAAGTGGAAGCAACACCATTTTTAGACATGGAATTCCACGCTCAATCTTGTCCTGATGTCCTTTTTTGCCTTTGGTTTCAAAAAAAAATTTGGCTTCAGAAAACAGTTTGGTTCCTGGGCAGCATTTTCCTGACCGCGGAGTCATGCGTTTTCTTCCCCAGACACCAAAAAGGCTCGATTTTTAAAAAGTTGAAGCAACACCATTTTTAGACATGGAATTCCACGCTCAATCTTGTCCTGATGTCCTTTTTTGCCTTTGGTTTCAAAAAAAAATTTGGCTTCAGAAAACAGTTTGGTTCCTGGGCAGCATTTTCCTGACCGCGGAGTCATGCGTTTTCTTCCCCAGGCACCAAAAAGGCTTGATTTTTAAAACGTGGAACCAACACCATTTTTAGACATGGAATTCCACGCTCAATCTTGTCCTGATGTCCTTTTTTGCCTTTGGTTTCAAAAAAAAATTTGGCTTCAGAAAACAGTTTGGTTCCTGGGCAGCATTTTCCTGACCGCGGAGTCATGCGTTTTCTTCCCCAGGCACCAAAAAGGCTCGATTTTTAAAAAGTTGAAGCAACACCATTTTTAGACATGGAATTCCATGCTCAATCTTGTCCTGCGGTCCTTTTTTGCCTTTGGTTTCAAAAAAAAATTTGGCTTCAGAAAACAATTTGGTTCCTGGGCAGCATTTTCCTGAGCGCGGAGTCATGCGTTTTCTTCCCCAGGCACCAAAAAGGCTTGATTTTTAAAACGTGGAACCAACACCATTTTTAGACATGGAATTCCACGCTCAATCTTATCCTGATGTCCTTTTTTGCCTTTGGTTTCAAAAAAAAATTTGGCTTCAGAAAACAGTTTGGTTCCTGGGCAGCATTTTCCTGACCGCGGAGTCATGCGTTTTCTTCCCCAGACACCAAAAAGGCTTGATTTTTAAAAAGTTGAAGCAACACCATTTTTAGACATGGAATTCCACGCTCATTCTTGTCCTGATGTCCTTTTTTGCCTTTGGTTTCAAAAAAAAATTTGGCTTCAGAAAACAGTTTGGTTCCTGGGCAGCATTTTCCTGGCCGCAGAGTCAGGCGTTTTCTTCCCCAGACACCAAAAAGGCTTGATTTTTAAAAAGTGGAAGCAACACCATTTTTACACATGGAATTCCACCCTCAATCTTGCCCTGCGGTCCTTTTTTGCCTTTGGTTTCAAAAAAAAATTTGGCTTCAGAAAACAGTTTGGTTCCTGGGCAGCATTTTCCTGACCGCGGAGTCATGCGTTTTCTTCCCCAGGCACCAAAAAGGCTTGATTTTTAAAACGTGGAACCAACACCATTTTTAGACATGGAATTCCACGCTCAATCTTGTCCTGATGTCCTTTTTTGCCTTTGGTTTCAAAAAAAAATTTGGCTTCAGAAAACAGTTTGGTTCCTGGGCAGCATTTTCCTGACCGCGGAGTCATGCGTTTTCTTCCCCAGACACCAAAAAGGCTTGATTTTTAAAAAGTTGAAGCAACACCATTTTTAGACATGGAATTCCACGCTCAATCTTGTCCTGATGTCCTTTTTTGCCTTTGGTTTCAAAAAAAAATTTGGCTTCAGAAAACAGTTTGGTTCCTGGGCAGCATTTTCCTGACCGCGGAGTCATGCGTTTTCTTCCCCAGGCACCAAAAAGGCTCGATTTTTAAAAAGTTGAAGCAACACCATTTTTAGACATGGAATTCCACCCTCAATCTTGTCCTGGGGTCCTTTTTTGCCTTTGGTTTCAAAAAAAAATTTGGCGTCAGAAAACAATTTGGTTCCTGGGCAGCATTTTCCTGACCGCGGAGTCATGCGTTTTCTTCCCCAGGCACCAAAAAGGCTTGATTTTTAAAACGTGGAACCAACACCATTTTTAGACATGGAATTCCACCCTCAATCTTGCCCTGCGGTCCTTTTTTTCCTTTGGTTTCAAAAAAAAATTTGGCTTCAGAAAACAGTTTGGTTCCTGGGCAGCATTTTCCTGACCGCGGAGTCATGCGTTTTCTTCCCCAGGCACCAAAAAGGCTCGATTTTTAAAAAGTTGAAGCAACACCATTTTTAGACATGGAATTCCACCCTCAATCTTGTCCTGGGGTCCTTTTTTGCCTTTGGTTTCAAAAAAAAATTTGGCTTCAGAAAACAATTTGGTTCCTGGGCAGCATTTTCCTGAGCGCGGAGTCATGCGTTTTCTTCCCCAGACACCAAAAAGGCTTGATTTTTAAAAAGTGGAAGCAACACCATTTTTAGACATGGAATTCCACGCTCAATCTTGTCCTGATGTCCTTTTTTGCCTTTGGTTTCAAAAAAAAATTTGGCTTCAGAAAACAGTTTGGTTCCTGGGCAGCATTTTCCTGACCGCGGAGTCATGCGTTTTCTTCCCCAGACACCAAAAAGGCTCGATTTTTAAAAAGTTGAAGCAACACCATTTTTAGACATGGAATTCCACGCTCAATCTTGTCCTGATGTCCTTTTTTGCCTTTGGTTTCAAAAAAAAATTTGGCTTCAGAAAACAGTTTGGTTCCTGGGCAGCATTTTCCTGACCGCGGAGTCATGCGTTTTCTTCCCCAGGCACCAAAAAGGCTTGATTTTTAAAACGTGGAACCAACACCATTTTTAGACATGGAATTCCACGCTCAATCTTGTCCTGATGTCCTTTTTTGCCTTTGGTTTCAAAAAAAAATTTGGCTTCAGAAAACAGTTTGGTTCCTGGGCAGCATTTTCCTGACCGCGGAGTCATGCGTTTTCTTCCCCAGACACCAAAAAGGCTTGATTTTTAAAAAGTTGAAGCAACACCATTTTTAGACATGGAATTCCACGCTCAATCTTGTCCTGATGTCCTTTTTTGCCTTTGGTTTCAAAAAAAAATTTGGCTTCAGAAAACAGTTTGGTTCCTGGGCAGCATTTTCCTGACCGCGGAGTCATGCGTTTTCTTCCCCAGGCACCAAAAAGGCTCGATTTTTAAAAAGTTGAAGCAACACCATTTTTAGACATGGAATTCCACCCTCAATCTTGTCCTGGGGTCCTTTTTTGCCTTTGGTTTCAAAAAAAAATTTGGCTTCAGAAAACAATTTGGTTCCTGGGCAGCATTTTCCTGAGCGCGGAGTCATGCGTTTTCTTCCCCAGGCACCAAAAATGCTTGATTTTTAAAACGTGGAAGCAACACCATTTTTAGACATGGAATTCCACCCTCAATCTTGTCCTGGGGTCCTTTTTTGCCTTTGGTTTCAAAAAAAAAATTGGCTTCAGAAAACAGTTTGGTTCCTGGGCAGCATTTTCCTGACCGCGGAGTCATGCGTTTTCTTCCCCAGACACCAAAAAGGCCCGATTTTTAAAACGTGGAAGCAACACCATTTTTAGACATGGAATTCCACCCTCAGTCTTGTCCTGGGGTCCTTTTTTGCCTTTGGTTTCAAAAAAAAATTTGGCTTCAGAAAACAGTTTGGTTCCTGGGCAGCATTTTCCTGACCGCGGAGTCATGCGTTTTCTTCCCCAGACACCAAAAAGGCTTGATTTTTAAAAAGTGGAAGCAACACCATTTTTAGACATGGAATTCCACCCTCAATCTTGTCCTGGGGTCCTTTTTTGCCTTTGGTTTCAAAAAAAAATTTGGCTTCAGAAAACAGTTTGGTTCCTGGGCAGAATTTTCCTGACCGCGGAGTCATGCGTTTTCTTCCCCAGACACCAAAAAGGCCCGATTTTTAAAAAGTGGAAGCAACACCATTTTTAGACATGGAATTCCACCCTCAATCTTGCCCTGCGGTCCTTTTTTTCCTTTGGTTTCAAAAAAAAATTTGGCTTCAGAAAACAGTTTGTTTCCTGGGCAGCATTTTCCTGACCGCGGAGTCATGCGTTTTCTTCCCCAGACACCAAAAAGGCTTGATTTTTAAAAAGTTGAAGCAACACCATTTTTAGACATGGAATTCCACGCTCAATCTTGTCCTGATGTCCTTTTTTGCCTTTGGTTTCAAAAAAAAATTTGGCTTCAGAAAACAGTTTGGTTCCTGGGCAGCATTTTCCTGACCGCGGAGTCATGCGTTTTCTTCCCCAGGCACCAAAAATGCTTGATTTTTAAAAAGTTGAAGCAACACCATTTTTAGACATGGAATTCCACCCTCAATCTTGCCCTGCGGTCCTTTTTTTCCTTTGGTTTCAAAAAAAAATTTGGCTTCAGAAAACAGTTTGGTTCCTGGGCAGCATTTTCCTGACCGCGGAGTCATGCGTTTTCTTCCCCAGGCACCAAAAAGGCTCGATTTTTAAAAAGTTGAAGCAACACCATTTTTAGACATGGAATTCCACCCTCAATCTTGTCCTGGGGTCCTTTTTTGCCTTTGGTTTCAAAAAAAAATTTGGCTTCAGAAAACAATTTGGTTCCTGGGCAGCATTTTCCTGAGCGCGGAGTCATGCGTTTTCTTCCCCAGACACCAAAAAGGCTTGATTTTTAAAAAGTGGAAGCAACACCATTTTTAGACATGGAATTCCACGCTCAATCTTGTCCTGATGTCCTTTTTTGCCTTTGGTTTCAAAAAAAAATTTGGCTTCAGAAAACAGTTTGGTTCCTGGGCAGCATTTTCCTGACCGCGGAGTCATGCGTTTTCTTCCCCAGGCACCAAAAAGGCTCGATTTTTAAAAAGTTGAAGCAACACCATTTTTAGACATGGAATTCCACGCTCAATCTTGTCCTGATGTCCTTTTTTGCCTTTGGTTTCAAAAAAAAATTTGGCTTCAGAAAACAATTTGGTTCCTGGGCAGCATTTTCCTGAGCGCGGAGTCATGCGTTTTCTTCCCCAGGCACCAAAAAGGCTTGATTTTTAAAACGTGGAACCAACACCATTTTTAGACATGGAATTCCACGCTCAATCTTATCCTGATGTCCTTTTTTGCCTTTGGTTTCAAAAAAAAATTTGGCTTCAGAAAACAGTTTGGTTCCTGGGCAGCATTTTCCTGACCGCGGAGTCATGCGTTTTCTTCCCCAGACACCAAAAAGGCTTGATTTTTAAAAAGTTGAAGCAACACCATTTTTAGACATGGAATTCCACGCTCATTCTTGTCCTGATGTCCTTTTTTGCCTTTGGTTTCAAAAAAAAATTTGGCTTCAGAAAACAATTTGGTTCCTGGGCAGCATTTTCCTGAGCGCGGAGTCATGCGTTTTCTTCCCCAGGCACCAAAAATGCTTGATTTTTAAAACGTGGAAGCAACACCATTTTTAGACATGGAATTCCACCCTCAATCTTGTCCTGGGGTCCTTTTTTGCCTTTGGTTTCAAAAAAAAAATTGGCTTCAGAAAACAGTTTGGTTCCTGGGCAGCATTTTCCTGACCGCGGAGTCATGCGTTTTCTTCCCCAGACACCAAAAAGGCCCGATTTTTAAAACGTGGAAGCAACACCATTTTTAGACATGGAATTCCACCCTCAGTCTTGTCCTGGGGTCCTTTTTTGCCTTTGGTTTCAAAAAAAAATTTGGCTTCAGAAAACAGTTTGGTTCCTGGGCAGCATTTTCCTGACCGCGGAGTCATGCGTTTTCTTCCCCAGACACCAAAAAGGCTTGATTTTTAAAAAGTGGAAGCAACACCATTTTTAGACATGGAATTCCACCCTCAATCTTGTCCTGGGGTCCTTTTTTGCCTTTGGTTTCAAAAAAAAATTTGGCTTCAGAAAACAGTTTGGTTCCTGGGCAGAATTTTCCTGACCGCGGAGTCATGCGTTTTCTTCCCCAGACACCAAAAAGGCCCGATTTTTAAAAAGTGGAAGCAACACCATTTTTAGACATGGAATTCCACCCTCAATCTTGCCCTGCGGTCCTTTTTTTCCTTTGGTTTCAAAAAAAAATTTGGCTTCAGAAAACAGTTTGTTTCCTGGGCAGCATTTTCCTGACCGCGGAGTCATGCGTTTTCTTCCCCAGACACCAAAAAGGCTTGATTTTTAAAAAGTTGAAGCAACACCATTTTTAGACATGGAATTCCACGCTCAATCTTGTCCTGATGTCCTTTTTTGCCTTTGGTTTCAAAAAAAAATTTGGCTTCAGAAAACAGTTTGGTTCCTGGGCAGCATTTTCCTGACCGCGGAGTCATGCGTTTTCTTCCCCAGGCACCAAAAATGCTTGATTTTTAAAAAGTTGAAGCAACACCATTTTTAGACATGGAATTCCACCCTCAATCTTGCCCTGCGGTCCTTTTTTTCCTTTGGTTTCAAAAAAAAATTTGGCTTCAGAAAACAGTTTGGTTCCTGGGCAGCATTTTCCTGACCGCGGAGTCATGCGTTTTCTTCCCCAGGCACCAAAAAGGCTCGATTTTTAAAAAGTTGAAGCAACACCATTTTTAGACATGGAATTCCACCCTCAATCTTGTCCTGGGGTCCTTTTTTGCCTTTGGTTTCAAAAAAAAATTTGGCTTCAGAAAACAATTTGGTTCCTGGGCAGCATTTTCCTGAGCGCGGAGTCATGCGTTTTCTTCCCCAGACACCAAAAAGGCTTGATTTTTAAAAAGTGGAAGCAACACCATTTTTAGACATGGAATTCCACGCTCAATCTTGTCCTGATGTCCTTTTTTGCCTTTGGTTTCAAAAAAAAATTTGGCTTCAGAAAACAGTTTGGTTCCTGGGCAGCATTTTCCTGACCGCGGAGTCATGCGTTTTCTTCCCCAGGCACCAAAAAGGCTCGATTTTTAAAAAGTTGAAGCAACACCATTTTTAGACATGGAATTCCACGCTCAATCTTGTCCTGATGTCCTTTTTTGCCTTTGGTTTCAAAAAAAAATTTGGCTTCAGAAAACAATTTGGTTCCTGGGCAGCATTTTCCTGAGCGCGGAGTCATGCGTTTTCTTCCCCAGGCACCAAAAAGGCTTGATTTTTAAAACGTGGAACCAACACCATTTTTAGACATGGAATTCCACGCTCAATCTTATCCTGATGTCCTTTTTTGCCTTTGGTTTCAAAAAAAAATTTGGCTTCAGAAAACAGTTTGGTTCCTGGGCAGCATTTTCCTGACCGCGGAGTCATGCGTTTTCTTCCCCAGACACCAAAAAGGCTTGATTTTTAAAAAGTTGAAGCAACACCATTTTTAGACATGGAATTCCACGCTCATTCTTGTCCTGATGTCCTTTTTTGCCTTTGGTTTCAAAAAAAAATTTGGCTTCAGAAAACAGTTTGGTTCCTGGGCAGCATTTTCCTGGCCGCAGAGTCAGGCGTTTTCTTCCCCAGACACCAAAAAGGCTTGATTTTTAAAAAGTGGAAGCAACACCATTTTTACACATGGAATTCCACCCTCAATCTTGCCCTGCGGTCCTTTTTTGCCTTTGGTTTCAAAAAAAAATTTGGCTTCAGAAAACAGTTTGGTTCCTGGGCAGCATTTTCCTGACCGCGGAGTCATGCGTTTTCTTCCCCAGGCACCAAAAATGCTTGATTTTTAAAACGTGGAACCAACACCATTTTTAGACATGGAATTCCATGCTCAATCTTGTCCTGATGTCCTTTTTTGCCTTTGGTTTCAAAAAAAAATTTGGCTTCAGAAAACAGTTTGGTTCCTGGGCAGCATTTTCCTGACCGCGGAGTCATGCGTTTTCTTCCCCAGACACCAAAAAGGCTTGATTTTTAAAAAGTTGAAGCAACACCATTTTTAGACATGGAATTCCACGCTCAATCTTGTCCTGATGTCCTTTTTTGCCTTTGGTTTCAAAAAAAAATTTGGCTTCAGAAAACAGTTTGGTTCCTGGGCAGCATTTTCCTGACCGCGGAGTCATGCGTTTTCTTCCCCAGGCACCAAAAAGGCTCGATTTTTAAAAAGTTGAAGCAACACCATTTTTAGACATGGAATTCCACCCTCAATCTTGTCCTGGGGTCCTTTTTTGCCTTTGGTTTCAAAAAAAAATTTGGCTTCAGAAAACAATTTGGTTCCTGGGCAGCATTTTCCTGACCGCGGAGTCATGCGTTTTCTTCCCCAGGCACCAAAAAGGCTCGATTTTTAAAACGTGGAAGCAACACCATTTTTAGACATGGAATTCCACGCTCATTCTTGTCCTGATGTCCTTTTTTGCCTTTGGTTTCAAAAAAAAAATTGGCTTCAGAAAACAGTTTGGTTCCTGGGCAGCATTTTCCTGACCGCGGAGTCATGCGTTTTCTTCCCCAGACACCAAAAAGGCTTGATTTTTAAAAAGTGGAAGCAACACCATTTTTACACATGGAATTCCACCCTCAATCTTGCCCTGCGGTCCTTTTTTGCCTTTGGTTTCAAAAAAAAATTTGGCTTCAGAAAACAGTTTGGTTCCTGGGCAGCATTTTCCTGACCGCGGAGTCATGCGTTTTCTTCCCCAGACACCAAAAAGGCCCGATTTTTAAAAAGTGGAAGCAACACCATTTTTAGACATGGAATTCCACCCTCAATCTTGCCCTGCGGTCCTTTTTTTCCTTTGGTTTCAAAAAAAAATTTGGCTTCAGAAAACAGTTTGGTTCCTGGGCAGCATTTTCCTGACCGCGGAGTCATGCGTTTTCTTCCCCAGGCACCAAAAAGGCTTGATTTTTAAAACGTGGAACCAACACCATTTTTAGACATGGAATTCCACGCTCAATCTTGTCCTGATGTCCTTTTTTGCCTTTGGTTTCAAAAAAAAATTTGGCTTCAGAAAACAGTTTGGTTCCTGGGCAGCATTTTCCTGACCGCGGAGTCATGCGTTTTCTTCCCCAGGCACCAAAAAGGCTCGATTTTTAAAAAGTTGAAGCAACACCATTTTTAGAAATGGAATTCCACCCTCAATCTTGTCCTGGGGTCCTTTTTTGCCTTTGGTTTCAAAAAAAAATTTGGCTTCAGAAAACAATTTGGTTCCTGGGCAGCATTTTCCTGACCGCGGAGTCATGCATTTTCTTCCCCAGGCACCAAAAAGGCTCGATTTTTAAAACGTGGAAGCAACACCATTTTTAGACATGGAATTCCACGCTCATTCTTGTCCTGATGTCCTTTTTTGCCTTTGGTTTCAAAAAAAAAATTGGCTTCAGAAAACAGTTTGGTTCCTGGGCAGCATTTTCCTGACCGCGGAGTCATGCGTTTTCTTCCCCAGACACCAAAAAGGCTTGATTTTTAAAAAGTGGAAGCAACACCATTTTTACACATGGAATTCCACCCTCAATCTTGCCCTGCGGTCCTTTTTTGCCTTTGGTTTCAAAAAAAAATTTGGCTTCAGAAAACAGTTTGGTTCCTGGGCAGCATTTTCCTGACCGCGGAGTCATGCGTTTTCTTCCCCAGACACCAAAAAGGCCCGATTTTTAAAAAGTGGAAGCAACACCATTTTTAGACATGGAATTCCACCCTCAATCTTGCCCTGCGGTCCTTTTTTTCCTTTGGTTTCAAAAAAAAATTTGGCTTCAGAAAACAGTTTGGTTCCTGGGCAGCATTTTCCTGACCGCGGAGTCATGCGTTTTCTTCCCCAGGCACCAAAAAGGCTTGATTTTTAAAACGTGGAACCAACACCATTTTTAGACATGGAATTCCACGCTCAATCTTGTCCTGATGTCCTTTTTTGCCTTTGGTTTCAAAAAAAAATTTGGCTTCAGAAAACAGTTTGATTCCTGGGCAGCATTTTCCTGACCGCGGAGTCATGCGTTTTCTTCCCCAGACACCAAAAAGGCTTGATTTTTAAAAAGTTGAAGCAACACCATTTTTAGACATGGAATTCCACGCTCAATCTTGTCCTGATGTCCTTTTTTGCCTTTGGTTTCAAAAAAAAATTTGGCTTCAGAAAACAGTTTGGTTCCTGGGCAGCATTTTCCTGACCGCGGAGTCATGCGTTTTCTTCCCCAGGCACCAAAAAGGCTCGATTTTTAAAAAGTTGAAGCAACACCATTTTTAGACATGGAATTCCACCCTCAATCTTGTCCTGGGGTCCTTTTTTGCCTTTGGTTTCAAAAAAAAATTTGGCTTCAGAAAACAATTTGGTTCCTGGGCAGCATTTTCCTGAGCGCGGAGTCATGCGTTTTCTTCCCCAGGCACCAAAAATGCTTGATTTTTAAAACGTGGAAGCAACACCATTTTTAGACATGGAATTCCACCCTCAATCTTGTCCTGGGGTCCTTTTTTGCCTTTGGTTTCAAAAAAAAAATTTGGCTTCAGAAAACAGTTTGGTTCCTGGGCAGCATTTTCCTGACCGCGGAGTCATGCGTTTTCTTCCCCAGACACCAAAAAGGCCCGATTTTTAAAACGTGGAAGCAACACCATTTTTAGACATGGAATTCCACCCTCAATCTTGCCCTGCGGTCCTTTTTTTCCTTTGGTTTCAAAAAAAAATTTGGCTTCAGAAAACAGTTTGGTTCCTGGGCAGCATTTTCCTGACCGCGGAGTCATGCGTTTTCTTCCCCAGGCACCAAAAAGGCTTGATTGTTAAAACGTGGAACCAACACCATTTTTAGACATGGAATTCCACGCTCAATCTTGTCCTGATGTCCTTTTTTGCCTTTGGTTTCAAAAAAAAATTTGGCTTCAGAAAACAGTTTGGTTCCTGGGCAGCATTTTCCTGACCGCGGAGTCATGCGTTTTCTTCCCCAGACACCAAAAAGGCTTGATTTTTAAAAAGTTGAAGCAACACCATTTTTAGACATGGAATTCCACGCTCAATCTTGTCCTGATGTCCTTTTTTGCCTTTGGTTTCAAAAAAAAATTTGGCTTTAGAAAACAGTTTGGCTCCTGGGCAGCATTTTCCTGACCGCGGAGTCATGCGTTTTCTTCCCCAGGCACCAAAAATGCTTGATTTTTAAAAAGTTGAAGCAACACCATTTTTAGACATGGAATTCCACGCTCAATCTTGCCCTGCGGTCCTTTTTTTCCTTTGGTTTCAAAAAAAAATTTGGCTTCAGAAAACAGTTTGGTTCCTGGGCAGCATTTTCCTGACCGCGGAGTCATGCGTTTTCTTCCCCAGGCACCAAAAAGGCTCGATTTTTAAAAAGTTGAAGCAACACCATTTTTAGACATGGAATTCCACCCTCAATCTTGTCCTGGGGTCCTTTTTTGCCTTTGGTTTCAAAAAAAAATTTGGCTTCAGAAAACAATTTGGTTCCTGGGCAGCATTTTCCTGAGCGCGGAGTCATGCGTTTTCTTCCCCAGACACCAAAAAGGCTTGATTTTTAAAAAGTGGAAGCAACACCATTTTTAGACATGGAATTCCACGCTCAATCTTGTCCTGATGTCCTTTTTTGCCTTTGGTTTCAAAAAAAAATTTGGCTTCAGAAAACAGTTTGGTTCCTGGGCAGCATTTTCCTGACCGCGGAGTCATGCGTTTTCTTCCCCAGGCACCAAAAAGGCTCGATTTTTAAAAAGTTGAAGCAACACCATTTTTAGACATGGAATTCCACGCTCAATCTTGTCCTGATGTCCTTTTTTGCCTTTGGTTTCAAAAAAAAATTTGGCTTCAGAAAACAATTTGGTTCCTGGGCAGCATTTTCCTGAGCGCGGAGTCATGCGTTTTCTTCCCCAGGCACCAAAAAGGCTTGATTTTTAAAACGTGGAACCAACACCATTTTTAGACATGGAATTCCACGCTCAATCTTATCCTGATGTCCTTTTTTGCCTTTGGTTTCAAAAAAAAATTTGGCTTCAGAAAACAGTTTGGTTCCTGGGCAGCATTTTCCTGACCGCGGAGTCATGCGTTTTCTTCCCCAGACACCAAAAAGGCTTGATTTTTAAAAAGTTGAAGCAACACCATTTTTAGACATGGAATTCCACGCTCATTCTTGTCCTGATGTCCTTTTTTGCCTTTGGTTTCAAAAAAAAAATTGGCTTCAGAAAACAGTTTGGTTCCTGGGCAGCATTTTCCTGGCCGCGGAGTCAGGCGTTTTCTTCCCCAGACACCAAAAAGGCTTGATTTTTAAAAAGTGGAAGCAACACCATTTTTACACATGGAATTCCACCCTCAATCTTGCCCTGCGGTCCTTTTTTGCCTTTGGTTTCAAAAAAAAATTTGGCTTCAGAAAACAGTTTGGTTCCTGGGCAGCATTTTCCTGACCGCGGAGTCATGCGTTTTCTTCCCCAGGCACCAAAAAGGCTTGATTTTTAAAACGTGGAACCAACACCATTTTTAGACATGGAATTCCACGCTCAATCTTGTCCTGATGTCCTTTTTTGCCTTTGGTTTCAAAAAAAAATTTGGCTTCAGAAAACAGTTTGGTTCCTGGGCAGCATTTTCCTGACCGCGGAGTCATGCGTTTTCTTCCCCAGACACCAAAAAGGCTTGATTTTTAAAAAGTTGAAGCAACACCATTTTTAGACATGGAATTCCACGCTCAATCTTGTCCTGATGTCCTTTTTTGCCTTTGGTTTCAAAAAAAAATTTGGCTTCAGAAAACAGTTTGGTTCCTGGGCAGCATTTTCCTGACCGCGGAGTCATGCGTTTTCTTCCCCAGGCACCAAAAAGGCTCGATTTTTAAAAAGTTGAAGCAACACCATTTTTAGACATGGAATTCCACCCTCAATCTTGTCCTGGGGTCCTTTTTTGCCTTTGGTTTCAAAAAAAAATTTGGCTTCAGAAAACAATTTGGTTCCTGGGCAGCATTTTCCTGACCGCGGAGTCATGCGTTTTCTTCCCCAGGCACCAAAAAGGCTCAATTTTTAAAACGTGGAAGCAACACCATTTTTAGACATGGAATTCCACGCTCATTCTTGTCCTGATGTCCTTTTTTGCCTTTGGTTTCAAAAAAAAAATTGGCTTCAGAAAACAGTTTGGTTCCTGGGCAGCATTTTCCTGACCGCGGAGTCATGCGTTTTCTTCCCCAGACACCAAAAAGGCTTGATTTTTAAAAAGTGGAAGCAACACCATTTTTACACATGGAATTCCACCCTCAATCTTGCCCTGCGGTCCTTTTTTGCCTTTGGTTTCAAAAAAAAATTTGGCTTCAGAAAACAGTTTGGTTCCTGGGCAGCATTTTCCTGACCGCGGAGTCATGCGTTTTCTTCCCCAGACACCAAAAAGGCCCGATTTTTAAAAAGTGGAAGCAACACCATTTTTAGACATGGAATTCCACCCTCAATCTTGCCCTGCGGTCCTTTTTTTCCTTTGGTTTCAAAAAAAAATTTGGCTTCAGAAAACAGTTTGGTTCCTGGGCAGCATTTTCCTGACCGCGGAGTCATGCGTTTTCTTCCCCAGGCACCAAAAAGGCTTGATTTTTAAAACGTGGAACCAACACCATTTTTAGACATGGAATTCCACGCTCAATCTTGTCCTGATGTCCTTTTTTGCCTTTGGTTTCAAAAAAAAATTTGGCTTCAGAAAACAGTTTGGTTCCTGGGCAGCATTTTCCTGACCGCGGAGTCATGCGTTTTCTTCCCCAGGCACCAAAAAGGCTCGATTTTTAAAAAGTTGAAGCAACACCATTTTTAGAAATGGAATTCCACCCTCAATCTTGTCCTGGGGTCCTTTTTTGCCTTTGGTTTCAAAAAAAAATTTGGCTTCAGAAAACAATTTGGTTCCTGGGCAGCATTTTCCTGACCGCGGAGTCATGCGTTTTCTTCCCCAGGCACCAAAAAGGCTCGATTTTTAAAACGTGGAAGCAACACCATTTTTAGACATGGAATTCCACGCTCATTCTTGTCCTGATGTCCTCTTTTGCCTTTGGTTTCAAAAAAAAAATTGGCTTCAGAAAACAGTTTGGTTCCTGGGCAGCATTTTCCTGACCGCGGAGTCATGCGTTTTCTTCCCCAGACACCAAAAAGGCTTGATTTTTAAAAAGTGGAAGCAACACCATTTTTACACATGGAATTCCACCCTCAATCTTGCCCTGCGGTCCTTTTTTGCCTTTGGTTTCAAAAAAAAATTTGGCTTCAGAAAACAGTTTGGTTCCTGGGCAGCATTTTCCTGACCGCGGAGTCATGCGTTTTCTTCCCCAGGCACCAAAAATGCTTGATTTTTAAAACGTGGAAGCAACACCATTTTTAGACATGGAATTCCACGCTCATTCTTGTCCTGATGTCCTTTTTTGCCTTTGGTTTCAAAAAAAAATTTGGCTTCAGAAAACAGTTTGGTTCCTGGGCAGCATTTTCCTGACCGCGGAGTCATGCGTTTTCTTCCCCAGACACCAAAAAGGCTTGATTTTTAAAAAGTGGAAGCAACACCATTTTTACACATGGAATTCCACCCTCAATCTTGCCCTGCGGTCCTTTTTTGCCTTTGGTTTCAAAAAAAAATTTGGCTTCAGAAAACAGTTTGGTTCCTGGGCAGCATTTTCCTGACCGCGGAGTCATGCGTTTTCTTCCCCAGACACCAAAAAGGCCCGATTTTTAAAAAGTGGAAGCAACACCATTATTAGACATGGAATTCCACCCTCAATCTTGCCCTGCGGTCCTTTTTTTCCTTTGGTTTCAAAAAAAAATTTGGCTTCAGAAAACAGTTTGGTTCCTGGGCAGCATTTTCCTGACCGCGGAGTCATGCGTTTTCTTCCCCAGGCACCAAAAAGGCTTGATTTTTAAAACGTGGAACCAACACCATTTTTAGACATGGAATTCCATGCTCAATCTTGTCCTGATGTCCTTTTTTGCCTTTGGTTTCAAAAAAAAATTTGGCTTCAGAAAACAGTTTGATTCCTGGGCAGCATTTTCCTGACCGCGGAGTCATGCGTTTTCTTCCCCAGACACCAAAAAGGCTTGATTTTTAAAAAGTTGAAGCAACACCATTTTTAGACATGGAATTCCACACTCAATCTTGTCCTGATGTCCTTTTTTGCCTTTGGTTTCAAAAAAAAATTTGGCTTCAGAAAACAGTTTGGTTCCTGGGCAGCATTTTCCTGACCGCGGAGTCATGCGTTTTCTTCCCCAGGCACCAAAAAGGCTCGATTTTTAAAAAGTTGAAGCAACACCATTTTTAGACATGGAATTCCACCCTCAATCTTGTCCTGGGGTCCTTTTTTGCCTTTGGTTTCAAAAAAAAATTTGGCTTCAGAAAACAATTTGGTTCCTGGGCAGCATTTTCCTGAGCGCGGAGTCATGCGTTTTCTTCCCCAGGCACCAAAAATGCTTGATTTTTAAAACGTGGAAGCAACACCATTTTTAGACATGGAATTCCACCCTCAATCTTGTCCTGGGGTCCTTTTTTGCCTTTGGTTTCAAAAAAAAAATTGGCTTCAGAAAACAGTTTGGTTCCTGGGCAGCATTTTCCTGACCGCGGAGTCATGCGTTTTCTTCCCCAGACACCAAAAAGGCCCGATTTTTAAAACGTGGAAGCAACACCATTTTTAGACATGGAATTCCACCCTCAGTCTTGTCCTGGGGTCCTTTTTTGCCTTTGGTTTCAAAAAAAAATTTGGCTTCAGAAAACAGTTTGGTTCCTGGGCAGCATTTTCCTGACCGCGGAGTCATGCGTTTTCTTCCCCAGACACCAAAAAGGCTTGATTTTTAAAAAGTGGAAGCAACACCATTTTTAGACATGGAATTCCACCCTCAATCTTGTCCGGGGGTCCTTTTTTGCCTTTGGTTTCAAAAAAAAATTTGGCTTCAGAAAACAGTTTGGTTCCTGGGCAGAATTTTCCTGACCGCGGAGTCATGCGTTTTCTTCCCCAGGCACCAAAAAGGCTTGATTTTTAAAACGTGGAAGAAACACCATTTTTACACATGGAATTCCACCCTCAGTCTTGTCCTGGGGTCCTTTTTTGCCTTTGGTTTCAAAAAAAAATTTGGCTTCAGAAAACAGTTTGGTTCCTGGGCAGCATTTTCCTGACCGCGGAGTCATGCGTTTTCTTCCCCAGACACCAAAAAGGCTTGATTTTTAAAAAGTTGAAGCAACACCATTTTTAGACATGGAATTCCACGCTCATTCTTGTCCTGATGTCCTTTTTTGCCTTTGGTTTCAAAAAAAAATTTGGCTTCAGAAAACAATTTGGTTCCTGGGCAGCATTTTCCTGACCGCGGAGTCATGCGTTTTCTTCCCCAGGCACCAAAAAGGCTCGATTTTTAAAAAGTTGAAGCAACACCATTTTTAGACATGGAATTCCACCCTCAATCTTGTCCTGGGGTCCTTTTTTGCCTTTGGTTTCAAAAAAAAATTTGGCTTCAGAAAACAATTTGGTTCCTGGGCAGCATTTTCCTGACCGCGGAGTCATGCGTTTTCTTCCCCAGGCACCAAAAATGCTTGATTTTTAAAACGTGGAAGCAACACCATTTTTAGACATGGAATTCCACGCTCATTCTTGTCCTGATGTCCTTTTTTGCCTTTGGTTTCAAAAAAAAATTTGGCTTCAGAAAACAGTTTGGTTCCTGGGCAGCATTTTCCTGACCGCGGAGTCATGCGTTTTCTTCCCCAGACACCAAAAAGGCTTGATTTTTAAAAAGTGGAAGCAACACCATTTTTACACATGGAATTTCACCCTAAATCCTGTCCTGGGGTCCTTTTTTGCCTTTGGTTTCAAAAAAAAATTTGGCTTCAGAAAACAGTTTGGTTCCTGGGCAGCATTTTCCTGACCGCGGAGTCATGCGTTTTCTTCCCCAGGCACCAAAAAGGCTCGATTTTTAAAAAGTTGAAGCAACACCATTTTTAGACATGGAATTCCACCCTCAATCTTGTCCTGGGGTCCTTTTTTGCCTTTGGTTTCAAAAAAAAATTTGGCTTCAGAAAACAATTTGGTTCCTGGGCAGCATTTTCCTGAGCGCGGAGTCATGCGTTTTCTTCCCCAGGCACCAAAAATGCTTGATTTTTAAAACGTGGAAGCAACACCATTTTTAGACATGGAATTCCACCCTCAGTCTTGTCCTGGGGTCCTTTTTTGCCTTTGGTTTCAAAAAAAAATTTGGCTTCAGAAAACAGTTTGGTTCCTGGGCAGCATTTTCCTGACCGCGGAGTCATGCGTTTTCTTCCCCAGGCACCAAAAAGGCTTGATTTTTAAAACGTTGAACCAACACCATTTTTAGACATGGAATTCCACGCTCAATCTTGTCCTGATGTCCTTTTTTGCCTTTGGTTTCAAAAAAAAATTTGGCTTCAGAAAACAGTTTGGTTCCTGGGCAGCATTTTCCTGACCGCGGAGTCATGCGTTTTCTTCCCCAGACACCAAAAAGGCTTGATTTTTAAAAAGTTGAAGCAACACCATTTTTAGACATGGAATTCCACGCTCAATCTTGTCCTGATGTCCTTTTTTGCCTTTGGTTTCAAAAAAAAATTTGGCTTCAGAAAACAGTTTGGTTCCTGGGCAGCATTTTCCTGACCGCGGAGTCATGCGTTTTCTTCCCCAGACACCAAAAAGGCTTGATTTTTAAAAAGTTGAAGCAACACCATTTTTAGACATGGAATTCCACGCTCAATCTTGTCCTGATGTCCTTTTTTGCCTTTGGTTTCAAAAAAAAATTTGGCTTCAGAAAACAGTTTGTTTCCTGGGCAGCATTTTCCTGACCGCGGAGTCATGCGTTTTCTTCCCCAGACACCAAAAAGCCTTGATTTTTAAAAAGTTGAAGCAACACCATTTTTAGACATGGAATTCCACGCTCAATCTTGTCCTGATGTCCTTTTTTGCCTTTGGTTTCAAAAAAAAATTTGGCTTCAGAAAACAGTTTGGTTCCTGGGCAGCATTTTCCTGACCGCGGAGTCATGCGTTTTCTTCCCCAGGCACCAAAAAGGCTCGATTTTTAAAAAGTTGAAGCAACACCATTTTTAGACATGGAATTCCACCCTCAATCTTGTCCTGGGGTCCTTTTTTGCCTTTGGTTTCAAAAAAAAATTTGGCTTCAGAAAACAATTTGGTTCCTGGGCAGCATTTTCCTGAGCGCGGAGTCATGCGTTTTCTTCCCCAGGCACCAAAAATGCTTGATTTTTTAAACGTGGAAGCAACACCATTTTTAGACATGGAATTCCATCCTCAATCTTGTCCTGGGGTCCTTTTTTGCCTTTGGTTTCAAAAAAAAAATTGGCTTCAGAAAACAGTTTGGTTCCTGGGCAGCATTTTCCTGACCGCGGAGTCATGCGTTTTCTTCCCCAGACACCAAAAAGGCCCGATTTTTAAAACGTGGAAGCAACACCATTTTTAGACATGGAATTCCACCCTCAGTCTTGTCCTGGGGTCTTTTTTTGCCTTTGGTTTCAAAAAAAAATTTGGCTTCAGAAAAGAGTTTGGTTCCTGGGCAGCATTTTCCTGACCGCGGAGTCATGCGTTTTCTTCCCCAGACACCAAAAAGGCTCGATTTTTAAAAAGTGGAAGCAACACCATTTTTAGACATGGAATTCCACCCTCAATCTTGTCCTGGGGTCCTTTTTGCCTTTGGTTTCAAAAAAAAATTTGGCTTCAGAAAACATTTTGGTTCCTGGGCAGAATTTTCCTGACCGCGGAGTCATGCGTTTTCTTCCCCAGGCACCAAAAAGGCTTGATTTTTAAAACGTGGAAGAAACACCATTTTTAGACATGGAATTCCACCCTCAGTCTTGTCCTGGGGTCCTTTTTTGCCTAGGTTTCAAAAAAAATTTGGCTTCAGAAAACAGTTTGGTTCCTGGGCAGCATTTTCCTGACCGCGGAGTCATGCGTTTTCTTCCCCAGGCACCAAAAAGGCTTGATTTTTAAAAAGTGGAAGCAACACCATTTTTAGACATGGAATTCCACCCTCAATCTTGTCCTGGGGTCCTTTTTTGCCTTTGGTTTCAAAAAAAAATTTGGCTTCAGAAAACAGTTTGGTTCCTGGGCAGCATTTTCCTGACCGCGGAGTCATGCGTTTTCTTCCCCAGACACCAAAAAGGCTTGATTTTTAAAAAGTGGAAGCAACACCATTTTTAGACATGGAATTCCACCCTCAATCTTGTCCTGGGGTCCTTTTTTGCCTTTGGTTTCAAAAAAAAATTTGGCTTCAGAAAACAGTTTGGTTCCTGGGCAGAATTTTCCTGACCGCGGAGTCATGCGTTTTCTTCCCCAGACACCAAAATGGCCCGATTTTTAAAAAGTGGAAGCAACACCATTTTTAGACATGGAATTCCACCCTCAATCTTGCCCTGCGGTCCTTTTTTTCCTTTGGTTTCAAAAAAAAATTTGGCTTCAGAAAACAGTTTGGTTCCTGGGCAGCATTTTCCTGACCGCGGAGTCATGCGTTTTCTTCCCCAGGCACCAAAAAGGCTTGATTTTTAAAACGTGGAACCAACACCATTTTTAGACATGGAATTCCACGCTCAATCTTGTCCTGATGTCCTTTTTTGCCTTTGGTTTCAAAAAAAAATTTGGCTTCAGAAAACAGTTTGGTTCCTGGGCAGCATTTTCCTGACCGCGGAGTCATGCGTTTTCTTCCCCAGACACCAAAAAGGCTTGATTTTTAAAAAGTTGAAGCAACACCATTTTTAGACATGGAATTCCACGCTCAATCTTGTCCTGATGTCCTTTTTTGCCTTTGGTTTCAAAAAAAAATTTGGCTTCAGAAAACAGTTTGGTTCCTGGGCAGCATTTTCCTGACCGCGGAGTCATGCGTTTTCTTCCCCAGGCACCAAAAATGCTTGATTTTTAAAAAGTTGAAGCAACACCATTTTTAGACATGGAATTCCACCCTCAATCTTGCCCTGCGGTCCTTTTTTTCCTTTGGTTTCAAAAAAAAATTTGGCTTCAGAAAACAGTTTTTGTTCCTGGGCAGCATTTTCCTGACCGCGGAGTCATGCGTTTTCTTCCCCAGACACCAAAAAGGCTTGATTTTTAAAAAGTTGAAGCAACACCATTTTTAGACATGGAATTCCACGCTCAATCTTGTCCTGATGTCCTTTTTTGCCTTTGGTTTCAAAAAAAAATTTGGCTTCAGAAAACAGTTTGTTTCCTGGGCAGCATTTTCCTGACCGCGGAGTCATGCGTTTTCTTCCCCAGACACCAAAAAGGCTTGATTTTTAAAAAGTTGAAGCAACACGATTTTTAGACATGGAATTCCACGCTCAATCTTGTCCTGATGTCCTTTTTTGCCTTTGGTTTCAAAAAAAAATTTGGCTTCAGAAAACAGTTTGGTTCCTGGGCAGCATTTTCCTGACCGCGGAGTCATGCGTTTTCTTCCCCAGGCACCAAAAAGGCTCGATTTTTAAAAAGTTGAAGCAACACCATTTTTAGACATGGAATTCCACCCTCAATCTTGTCCTGGGGTCCTTTTTTGCCTTTGGTTTCAAAAAAAAATTTGGCTTCAGAAAACAATTTGGTTCCTGGGCAGCATTTTCCTGAGCGCGGAGTCATGCGTTTTCTTCCCCAGGCACCAAAAATGCTTGATTTTTAAAACGTGGAAGCAACACCATTTTTAGACATGGAATTCCACCCTCAGTCTTGTCCTGGGGTCCTTCTTTGCCTTTGGTTTCAAAAAAAAATTTGGCTTCAGAAAACAGTTTGGTTCCTGGGCAGCATTTTCCTGACCGCGGAGTCATGCGTTTTCGTCCCCAGGCACCAAAAATGCTTGATTTTTAAAAAGTTGAAGCAACACCATTTTTAGACATGGAATTCCACCCTCAATCTTGCCCTGCGGTCCTTTTTTTCCTTTGGTTTCAAAAAAAAATTTGGCTTCAGAAAACAGTTTGGTTCCTGGGCAGCATTTTCCTGACCGCGGAGTCATGCGTTTTCTTCCCCAGACACCAAAAAGGCTTGATTTTTAAAAAGTTGAAGCAACACCATTTTTAGACATGGAATTCCACGCTCAATCTTGTCCTGATGTCCTTTTTTGCCTTTGGTTTCAAAAAAAAATTTGGCTTCAGAAAACAGTTTGGTTCCTGGGCAGCATTTTCCTGACCGCGGAGTCATGCGTTTTCTTCCCCAGGCACCAAAAAGGCTCGATTTTTAAAAAGTGGAAGCAACACCATTTTTACACATGGAATTCCACGCTCAATCTTGTCCTGATGTCCTTTTTTGCCTTTGGTTTCAAAAAAAAATTTGGCTTCAGAAAACAGTTTGGTTCCTGGGCAGCATTTTCCTGACCGCGGAGTCATGCGTTTTCTTCCCCAGGCACCAAAAAGGCTCGATTTTTAAAAAGTTGAAGCAACACCATTTTTAGACATGGAATTCCAC
Organism: Pantherophis guttatus; assembly: GCF_059756535.1. Lineage (NCBI taxonomy): Eukaryota > Metazoa > Chordata > Lepidosauria > Squamata > Colubridae > Pantherophis > Pantherophis guttatus. Next base: position 16,522,784 of record NC_142074.1, on the reverse strand, counting down.
CCTCAATCTTGTCCTGGGGTCCTTTTTTGCCTTTGGTTTCAAAAAAAAATTTGGCTTCAGAAAACAATTTGGTTCCTGGGCAGCATTTTCCTGAGTGCGGAGTCATGCGTTTTCTTCCCCAGGCACCAAAAATGCTTGATTTTTAAAACGTGGAAGCAACACCATTTTTAGACATGGAATTCCACCCTCAATCTTGTCCTGGGGTCCTTTTTTGCCTTTGGTTTCAAAAAAAAAATTGGCTTCAGAAAACAGTTTGGTTCCTGGGCAGCATTTTCCTGACCGCGGAGTCATGCGTTTTCTTCCCCAGACACCAAAAAGGCCCGATTTTTAAAACGTGGAAGCAACACCATTTTTAGACATGGAATTCCACCCTCAGTCTTGTCCTGGGGTCCTTTTTTGCCTTTGGTTTCAAAAAAAAATTTGGCTTCAGAAAACAATTTGGTTCCTGGGCAGCATTTTCCTGACCGCGGAGTCATGCGTTTTCTTCCCCAGACACCAAAAAGGCTTGATTTTTAAAAAGTGGAAGCAACACCATTTTTAGACATGGAATTCCACCCTCAATCTTGTCCTGGGGTCCTTTTTTGCCTTTGGTTTCAAAAAAAAATTTGGCTTCAGAAAACAGTTTGGTTCCTGGGCAGAATTTTCCTGACCGCGGAGTCATGCGTTTTCTTCCCCAGACACCAAAAAGGCCCGATTTTTAAAAAGTGGAAGCAACACCATTTTTAGACATGGAATTCCACCCTCAATCTTGCCCTGCGGTCCTTTTTTTCCTTTGGTTTCAAAAAAAAATTTGGCTTCAGAAAACAGTTTGGTTCCTGGGCAGCATTTTCCTGACCGCGGAGTCATGCGTTTTCTTCCCCAGGCACCAAAAAGGCTTGATTTTTAAAACGTGGAACCAACACCATTTTTAGACATGGAATTCCACGCTCAATCTTGTCCTGATGTCCTTTTTTGCCTTTGGTTTCAAAAAAAAATTTGGCTTCAGAAAACAGTTTGGTTCCTGGGCAGCATTTTCCTGACCGCGGAGTCATGCGTTTTCTTCCCCAGACACCAAAAAGGCTTGATTTTTAAAAAGTTGAAGCAACACCATTTTTAGACATGGAATTCCACGCTCAATCTTGTCCTGATGTCCTTTTTTGCCTTTGGTTTCAAAAAAAAATTTGGCTTCAGAAAACAGTTTGGTTCCTGGGCAGCATTTTCCTGACCGCGGAGTCATGCGTTTTCTTCCCCAGGCACCAAAAATGCTTGATTTTTAAAAAGTTGAAGCAACACCATTTTTAGACATGGAATTCCACCCTCAATCTTGCCCTGCGGTCCTTTTTTTCCTTTGGTTTCAAAAAAAAATTTGGCTTCAGAAAACAGTTTGGTTCCTGGGCAGCATTTTCCTGACCGCGGAGTCATGCGTTTTCTTCCCCAGGCACCAAAAAGGCCCGATTTTTAAAACGTGGAAGCAACACCATTTTTAGACATGGAATTCCACGCTCAATCTTGTCCTGATGTCCTTTTTTGCCTTTGGTTTCAAAAAAAAATTTGGCTTCAGAAAACAGTTTGGTTCCTGGGCAGCATTTTCCTGACCGCGGAGTCATGCGTTTTCTTCCCCAGGCACCAAAAAGGCTTGATTTTTAAAACATGGAAGAAACACCATTTTTATACATGGAATTCCACCCTCAGTCTTGTCCTGGGGTCCTTTTTTGCCTTTGGTTTCAAAAAAAAATTTGGCTTCAGAAAACAGTTTGGTTCCTGGGCAGCATTTTCCTGACCGCGGAGTCATGCGTTTTCTTCCCCAGGCACCAAAAATGCTTGATTTTTAAAAAGTTGAAGCAACACCATTTTTAGACATGGAATTCCACCCTCAATCTTGCCCTGCGGTCCTTTTTTTCCTTTGGTTTCAAAAAAAAATTTGGCTTCAGAAAACAGTTTGGTTCCTGGGCAGCATTTTCCTGACCGCGGAGTCATGCGTTTTCTTCCCCAGACACCAAAAAGGCTTGATTTTTAAAAAGTTGAAGCAACACCATTTTTAGACATGGAATTCCACCCTCAATCTTGTCCTGATGTCCTTTTTTGCCTTTGGTTTCAAAAAAAAATTTGGCTTCAGAAAACAGTTTGGTTCCTGGGCAGCATTTTCCTGACCGCGGAGTCATGCGTTTTCTTCCCCAGGCACCAAAAAGGCTCGATTTTTAAAAAGTTGAAGCAACACCATTTTTAGACATGGAATTCCACCCTCAATCTTGTCCTGGGGTCCTTTTTTGCCTTTGGTTTCAAAAAAAAAATTGGCTTCAGAAAACAGTTTGGTTCCTGGGCAGCATTTTCCTGACCGCGGAGTCATGCGTTTTCTTCCCCAGACACCAAAAAGGCCCGATTTTTAAAACGTGGAAGCAACACCATTTTTAGACATGGAATTCCACCCTCAGTCTTGTCCTGGGGTCTTTTTTTGCCTTTGGTTTCAAAAAAAAATTTGGCTTCAGAAAACAGTTTGGTTCCTGGGCAGCATTTTCCTGACCGCGGAGTCATGCGTTTTCTTCCCCAGACACCAAAAAGGCTCGATTTTTAAAAAGTGGAAGCAACACCATTTTTAGACATGGAATTCCACCCTCAATCTTGTCCTGGGGTCCTTTTTGCCTTTGGTTTCAAAAAAAAATTTGGCTTCAGAAAACAGTTTGGTTCCTGGGCAGAATTTTCCTGACCGCGGAGTCATGCGTTTTCTTCCCCAGGCACCAAAAAGGCTTGATTTTTAAAACGTGGAAGAAACACCATTTTTAGACATGGAATTCCACCCTCAGTCTTGTCCTGGGGTCCTTTTTTGCCTTTGGTTTCAAAAAAAAATTTGGCTTCAGAAAACAGTTTGGTTCCTGGGCAGCATTTTCCTGTCCGCGGAGTCATGCGTTTTCTTCCCCAGACACCAAAAAGGCTTGATTTTTAAAAAGTGGAAGCAACACCATTTTTAGACATGGAATTCCACCCTCAATCTTGCTCTGCGGTCCTTTTTTTCCTTTGGTTTCAAAAAAAAATTTGGCTTCAGAAAACAGTTTGGTTCCTGGGCAGCATTTTCCTGACCGCGGAGTCATGCGTTTTCTTCCCCAGGCACCAAAAAGGCTTGATTTTTAAAAAGTGGAAGCAACACCATTTGTACACATGGAATTCCACCCTCAATCTTGCCCTGCGGTCTTTTTTGCCTTTGGTTTCAAAAAAAAAATTGGCTTCAGAAAACAGTTTGGTTCCTGGGCAGCATTTTCCTGACCGCGGAGTCATGGGTTTTCTTCCCCAGGCACCAAAAAGGCTTGATTTTTAAAACGTGGAAGAAACACCATTTTTAGACATGGAATTCCACCCTCAGTCTTGTCCTGGGGTCCTTTTTTGCCTTTGGTTTCAAAAAAAAATTTGGCTTCAGAAACCAGTTTGGTTCCTGGGCAGCATTTTCCTGACCGCGGAGTCATGCGTTTTCTTCCCCAGACACCAAAAAGGCTTGATTTTTAACAAGTTGAAGCAACACCATTTTTAGACATGGAATTCCACGCTCATTCTTGTCCTGATGTCCTTTTTTGCCTTTGGTTTCAAAAAAAAATTTGGCTTCAGAAAACAGTTTGGTTCCTGGGCAGCATTTTCCTGACCACGGAGTCATGCGTTTTCTTCCCCAGACACCAAAAAGGCTTGATTTTTAAAAAGTGGAAGCAACACCATTTGTACACATGGAATTCCACCCTCAATCTTGCCCTGCGGTCCTTTTTTGCCTTTGGTTTCAAAAAAAAATTGGCTTCAGAAAACAGTTTGGTTCCTGGGCAGCATTTTCCTGACCGCGGAGTCATGGGTTTTCTTCCCCAGGCACCAAAAAGGCTTGATTTTTAAAACGTGGAAGAAACACCATTTTTAGACATGGAATTCCACCCTCAGTCTTGTCCTGGGGTCCTTTTTTGCCTTTGGTTTCAAAAAAAAAATTGGCTTCAGAAAACAGTTTGGTTCCTGGGCAGCATTTTCCTGACCGCGGAGTCATGCGTTTTCTTCCCCAGACACCAAAAAGGCTTGATTTTTAAAAAGTGGAAGCAACACCATTTGTACACATGGAATTCCACCCTCAATCTTGTCCCGGGGTCCTTTTTTGCCTTTGGTTTCAAAAAAAAATTGGCTTCAGAAAACAGTTTGGTTCCTGGGCAGCATTTTCCTGACCGCGGAGTCATGCGTTTTCTTCCCCAGACACCAAAAAGGCTTGATTTTTAAAAAGTTGAAGCAACACCATTTTTAGACATGGAATTCCACGCTCATTCTTGTCCTGATGTCCTTTTTTGCCTTTGGTTTCAAAAAAAAATTTGGCTTCAGAAAACAGTTTGGTTCCTGGGCAGCATTTTCCTGACCGCGGAGTCATGCGTTTTCTTCCCCAGACACCAAAAAGGCTTGATTTTTAAAAAGTGGAAGCAACACTATTTTTACTCATGGAATTCCACCCTCAATCTTGCCCTGCGGTCCTTTTTTGCCTTTGGTTTCAAAAAAAAATTTGGCTTCAGAAAACAGTTTGGTTCCTGGGCAGCATTTTCCTGACCGCGGAGTCATGCGTTTTCTTCCCCAGGCACCAAAAAGGCTTGATTTTTAAAACGTGGAAGAAACAACATTTTTAGACATGGAATTCCACCCTCAGTCTTGTCCTGGGGTCCTTTTTTGCCTTTGGTTTCAAAAAAAAATTTGGCTTCAGAAAACAGTTTGGTTCCTGGGCAGCATTTTCCTGACCGCGGAGTCATGCGTTTTCTTCCCCAGACACCAAAAAGGCTTGATTTTTAAAAAGTTGAAGCAACACCATTTTTAGACATGGAATTCCACGCTCATTCTTGTCCTGATGTCCTTTTTTGCCTTTGGTTTCAAAAAAAAATTTGGCTTCAGAAAACAGTTTGGTTCCTGGGCAGCATTTTCCTGACCGCGGAGTCATGCGTTTTCTTCCCCAGACACCAAAAAGGCTTGATTTTTAAAAAGTGGAAGCAACACTATTTTTACACATGGAATTCCACCCTCAATCTTGCCCTGCGGTCCTTTTTTGCCTTTGGTTTCAAAAAAAAATTTGGCTTCAGAAAACAATTTGGTTCCTGGGCAGCATTTTCCTGACCGCGGAGTCATGCGTTTTCTTCCCCAGACACCAAAAAGGCTTGATTTTTAAAAAGTGGAAGCAACACCATTTGTACACATGGAATTCCACCCTCAATCTTGTCCCGGGGTCCTTTTTTGCCTTTGGTTTCAAAAAAAATTTGGCTTCAGAAAACAGTTTGGTTCCTGGGCAGCATTTTCCTGACCGCGGAGTCATGGGTTTTCTTCCCCAGGCACCAAAAAGGCTTGATTTTTAAAACGTGGAAGAAACACCATTTTTAGACATGGAATTCCACCCTCAGTCTTGTCCTGGGGTTCTTTTTTGCCTTTGGTTTCAAAAAAAAATTTGGCTTCAGAAAACAGTTTGGTTCCTGGGCAGCATTTTCCTGACCGCGGAGTCATGCGTTTTCTTCCCCAGACACCAAAAAGGCTTGATTTTTAAAAAGTGGTAGCAACACCATTTTTAGACATGGAATTCCACCCTAAGTCTTGTCCTGGGGTCCTTTTTTGCCTTTGGTTTCAAAAAAAAATTTGGCTTCAGAAAACAGTTTGGTTCCTGGGCAGCATTTTCCTGACCGCGGAGTCATGCGTTTTCTTCCCCAGGCACCAAAAAGGCTTGATTTTTAAAACATGGAAGCAACACCATTTTTAGACATGGAATTCCACCCTCAGTCTTGTCCTGATGTCCTTTTTTGCCTTTGGTTTCAAAAAAAAATTGGCTTCAGAAAACAGTTTGGTTCCTGGGCAGCATTTTCCTGACCGCGGAGTCATGCGTTTTCTTCCCCAGGCACCAAAAAGGCTTGATTTTTAAAACGTGGAAGCAACACCATTTTTAGACATGGAATTCCACCCTCAGTCTTGTCCTGGGGTCCTTTTTTGTCTTTGGTTTCAAAAAAAAATTTGGCTTCAGAAAACAGTTTGGTTCCTGGGCAGCATTTTCCTGACCGCGGAGTCATGCGTTTTCTTCCCCAGACACCAAAAAGGCTTGATTTTTAAAAAGTTGAAGCAACACCATTTTTAGACATGGAATTCCACGCTCAATCTTGTCCTGATGTCCTTTTTTGCCTTTGGTTTCAAAAAAAAATTTGGCTTCAGAAAACAGTTTGGTTCCTGGGCAGCATTTTCCTGACCGCGGAGTCATGCGTTTTCTTCCCCAGGCACCAAAAATGCTTGATTTTTAAAAAGTTGAAGCAACACCATTTTTAGACATGGAATTCCACCCTCAATCTTGCCCTGCGGTCCTTTTTTTCCTTTGGTTTCAAAAAAAAATTTGGCTTCAGAAAACAGTTTGGTTCCTGGGCAGCATTTTCCTGACCGCGGAGTCATGCGTTTTCTTCCCCAGGCACCAAAAAGGCCCGATTTTTAAAACGTGGAAGCAACACCATTTTTAGACATGGAATTCCACGCTCAATCTTGTCCTGATGTCCTTTTTTGCCTTTGGTTTCAAAAAAAAATTTGGCTTCAGAAAACAGTTTGGTTCCTGGGCAGCATTTTCCTGACCGCGGAGTCATGCGTTTTCTTCCCCAGGCACCAAAAAGGCTTGATTTTTAAAACATGGAAGAAACACCATTTTTAGACATGGAATTCCACCCTCAGTCTTGTCCTGGGGTCCTTTTTTGCCTTTGGTTTCAAAAAAAAATTTGGCTTCAGAAAACAGTTTGGTTCCTGGGCAGCATTTTCCTGACCGCGGAGTCATGCGTTTTCTTCCCCAGGCACCAAAAATGCTTGATTTTTAAAAAGTTGAAGCAACACCATTTTTAGACATGGAATTCCACCCTCAATCTTGCCCTGCGGTCCTTTTTTTCCTTTGGTTTCAAAAAAAAATTTGGCTTCAGAAAACAGTTTGGTTCCTGGGCAGCATTTTCCTGACCGCGGAGTCATGCGTTTTCTTCCCCAGACACCAAAAAGGCTTGATTTTTAAAAAGTTGAAGCAACACCATTTTTAGACATGGAATTCCACCCTCAATCTTGTCCTGATGTCCTTTTTTGCCTTTGGTTTCAAAAAAAAATTTGGCTTCAGAAAACAGTTTGGTTCCTGGGCAGCATTTTCCTGACCGCGGAGTCATGCGTTTTCTTCCCCAGGCACCAAAAAGGCTCGATTTTTAAAAAGTTGAAGCAACACCATTTTTAGACATGGAATTCCACCCTCAATCTTGTCCTGGGGTCCTTTTTTGCCTTTGGTTTCAAAAAAAAAATTGGCTTCAGAAAACAGTTTGGTTCCTGGGCAGAATTTTCCTGACCGCGGAGTCATGCGTTTTCTTCCCCAGGCACCAAAAAGGCTTGATTTTTAAAACGTGGAAGAAACACCATTTTTAGACATGGAATTCCACCCTCAGTCTTGTCCTGGGGTCCTTTTTTGCCTTTGGTTTCAAAAAAAAATTTGGCTTCAGAAAACAGTTTGGTTCCTGGGCAGCATTTTCCTGTCCGCGGAGTCATGCGTTTTCTTCCCCAGACACCAAAAAGGCTTGATTTTTAAAAAGTGGAAGCAACACCATTTTTAGACATGGAATTCCACCCTCAATCTTGCTCTGCGGTCCTTTTTTCCTTTGGTTTCAAAAAAAAATTTGGCTTCAGAAAACAGTTTGGTTCCTGGGCAGCATTTTCCTGACCGCGGAGTCATGCGTTTTCTTCCCCAGGCACCAAAAAGGCTTGATTTTTAAAAAGTGGAAGCAACACCATTTGTACACATGGAATTCCACCCTCAATCTTGCCCTGCGGTCTTTTTTGCCTTTGGTTTCAGAAAAAAATTGGCTTCAGAAAACAGTTTGGTTCCTGGGCAGCATTTTCCTGACCGCGGAGTCATGGGTTTTCTTCCCCAGGCACCAAAAAGGCTTGATTTTTAAAACGTGGAAGAAACACCATTTTTAGACATGGAATTCCACCCTCAGTCTTATCCTGGGGTCCTTTTTTGCCTTTGGTTTCAAAAAAAAATTTGGCTTCAGAAACCAGTTTGGTTCCTGGGCAGCATTTTCCTGACCGCGGAGTCATGCGTTTTCTTCCCCAGACACCAAAAAGGCTTGATTTTTAACAAGTTGAAGCAACACCATTTTTAGACATGGAATTCCACGCTCATTCTTGTCCTGATGTCCTTTTTTGCCTTTGGTTTCAAAAAAAAATTTGGCTTCAGAAAACAGTTTGGTTCCTGGGCAGCATTTTCCTGACCACGGAGTCATGCGTTTTCTTCCCCAGACACCAAAAAGGCTTGATTTTTAAAAAGTGGAAGCAACACCATTTGTACACATGGAATTCCACCCTCAATCTTGCCCTGCGGTCCTTTTTTGCCTTTGGTTTCAAAAAAAAATTGGCTTCAGAAAACAGTTTGGTTCCTGGGCAGCATTTTCCTGACCGCGGAGTCATGGGTTTTCTTCCCCAGGCACCAAAAAGGCTTGATTTTTAAAACGTGGAAGAAACACCATTTTTAGACATGGAATTCCACCCTCAGTCTTGTCCTGGGGTCCTTTTTTGCCTTTGGTTTCAAAAAAAAAATTGGCTTCAGAAAACAGTTTGGTTCCTGGGCAGCATTTTCCTGACCGCGGAGTCATGCGTTTTCTTCCCCAGACACCAAAAAGGCTTGATTTTTAAAAAGTGGAAGCAACACTATTTTTACACATGGAATTCCACCCTCAATCTTGCCCTGCGGTCCTTTTTTGCCTTTGGTTTCAAAAAAAAATTTGGCTTCAGAAAACAGTTTGGTTCCTGGGCAGCATTTTCCTGACCGCGGAGTCATGCGTTTTCTTCCCCAGACACCAAAAAGGCTTGATTTTTAAAAAGTGGAAGCAACACCATTTGTACACATGGAATTCCACCCTCAATCTTGTCCCGGGGTACTTTTTTGCCTTTGGTTTCAAAAAAAAATTGGCTTCAGAAAACAGTTTGGTTCCTGGGCAGCATTTTCCTGACCGCGGAGTCATGCGTTTTCTTCCCCAGACACCAAAAAGGCTTGATTTTTAAAAAGTTGAAGCAACACCATTTTTAGACATGGAATTCCACGCTCATTCTTGTCCTGATGTCCTTTTTTGCCTTTGGTTTCAAAAAAAAATTTGGCTTCAGAAAACAGTTTGGTTCCTGGGCAGCATTTTCCTGACCGCGGAGTCATGCGTTTTCTTCCCCAGACACCAAAAAGGCTTGATTTTTAAAAAGTGGAAGCAACACTATTTTTACACATGGAATTCCACCCTCAATCTTGCCCTGCGGTCCTTTTTTGCCTTTGGTTTCAAAAAAAAATTTGGCTTCAGAAAACAGTTTGGTTCCTGGGCAGCATTTTCCTGACCGCGGAGTCATGCGTTTTCTTCCCCAGACACGAAAAAGGCTTGATTTTTAAAAAGTGGAAGCAACACCATTTTTACACATGGAATTCCACCCTCAATCTTGCCCTGCGGTCCTTTTTTGCCTTTGGTTTCAAAAAAAAATTTGGCTTCAGAAAACAGTTTGGTTCCTGGGCAGCATTTTCCTGACCGCGGAGTCATGCGTTTTCTTCCCCAGGCACCAAAAAGGCTTGATTTTTAAAACGTGGAAGAAACACCATTTTTAGACATGGAATTCCACCCTCAGTCTTGTCCTGGGGTCCTTTTTTGCCTTTGGTTTCAAAAAAAAATTTGGCTTCAGAAAACAGTTTGGTTCCTGGGCAGCATTTTCCTGACCGCGGAGTCATGCGTTTTCTTCCCCAGACACCAAAAAGGCTTGATTTTTAAAAAGTTGAAGCAACACCATTTTTAGACATGGAATTCCACGCTCATTCTTGTCCTGATGTCCTTTTTTGCCTTTGGTTTCAAAAAAAAATTTGGCTTCAGAAAACAGTTTGGTTCCTGGGCAGCATTTTCCTGACCGCGGAGTCATGCGTTTTCTTCCCCAGACACCAAAAAGGCTTGATTTTTAAAAAGTGGAAGCAACACTATTTTTACACATGGAATTCCACCCTCAATCTTGCCCTGCGGTCCTTTTTTGCCTTTGGTTTCAAAAAAAAATTTGGCTTCAGAAAACAGTTTGGTTCCTGGGCAGCATTTTCCTGACCGCGGAGTCATGCGTTTTCTTCCCCAGACACCAAAAAGGCTTGATTTTTAAAAAGTGGAAGCAACACCATTTGTACACATGGAATTCCACCCTCAATCTTGTCCCGGGGTCCTTTTTTGCCTTTGGTTTCAAAAAAAAATTGGCTTCAGAAAACAGTTTGGTTCCTGGGCAGCATTTTCCTGACCGCGGAGTCATGGGTTTTCTTCCCCAGGCACCAAAAAGGCTTGATTTTTAAAAAGTGGAAGAAACACCATTTTTAGACATGGAATTCCACCCTCAGTCTTGTCCTGGGGTTCTTTTTTGCCTTTGGTTTCAAAAAAAAATTTGGCTTCAGAAAACAGTTTGGTTCCTTGGCAGCATTTTCCTGACCGCGGAGTCATGCGTTTTCTTCCCCAGACACCAAAAAGGCTTGATTTTTAAAAAGTGGTAGCAACACCATTTTTAGACATGGAATTCCACCCTAAGTCTTGTCCTGGGGTCCTTTTTTGCCTTTGGTTTCAAAAAAAAATTTGGCTTCAGAAAACAGTTTGGTTCCTGGGCAGCATTTTCCTGACCGCGGAGTCATGCGTTTTCTTCCCCAGGCACCAAAAAGGCTTGATTTTTAAAACATGGAAGCAACACCATTTTTAGACATGGAATTCCACCCTCAGTCTTGTCCTGATGTCCTTTTTTGCCTTTGGTTTCAAAAAAAAATTGGCTTCAGAAAACAGTTTGGTTCCTGGGCAGCATTTTCCTGACCGCGGAGTCATGCGTTTTCTTCCCCAGGCACCAAAAAGGCTTGATTTTTAAAACGTGGAAGCAACACCATTTTTAGACATGGAATTCCACCCTCAGTCTTGTCCTGGGGTCCTTTTTTGTCTTTGGTTTCAAAAAAAAATTTGGCTTCAGAAAACAGTTTGGTTCCTGGGCAGCATTTTCCTGACCGCGGAGTCATGCGTTTTCTTCCCCAGACACCAAAAAGGCTTGATTTTTAAAAAGTGGAAGCAACACCATTTTTACACATGGAATTCCACCCTCAATCTTGCCCTGCGGTCGTTTTTTGCCTTTGGTTTCAAAAAAAAATTTGGCTTCAGAAAACAGTTTGGTTCCTGGGCAGCATTTTCCTGACCGCGGAGTCATGCGTTTTCTTCCCCAGACACCAAAAAGGCTTGATTTTTAAAAAGTTGAAGCAACACCATTTTTAGACATGGAATTCCACGCTCAATCTTGTCCTGATGTCCTTTTTTGCCTTTGGTTTCAAAAAAAATTTTGGCTTCAGAAAACAGTTTGGTTCCTGGGCAGCATTTTCCTGACCGCGGAGTCATGCGTTTTCTTCCCCAGGCACCAAAAAGGCTCGATTTTTAAAACGTTGAAGCAACACCATTTTTAGACATGGAATTCCATGCTCAATCTTGTCCTGATGTCCTTTTTTGCCTTTGGTTTGAAAAAAATTTTTGGCTTCAGAAAACAGTTTGGTTCCTGGGCAGCATTTTCCTGACCGCGGAGTCATGCGTTTTCTTCTCCAGGCACCAAAAAGGCTCGATTTTTAAACAGTGGAAGCAACACCATTTGTAGACATGGAATTCCACCCACAATCTTGTCCTGGGGTCCTTTTTTGCCTTTGGTTTCAAAAAAAAATTTGGCTTCAGAAAACAGTTTGGTTCCTGGGCAGCATTTTCCTGACCGCGGAGTCATGCGTTTTCTTCCCCAGGCACCAAAAAGGCTCGATTTTTAAAACGTTGAAGCAACACCATTTTTAGACATGGAATTCCATGCTCAATCTTGTCCTGATGTCCTTTTTTGCCTTTGGTTTGAAAAAAATTTTTGGCTTCAGAAAACAGTTTGGTTCCTGGGCAGCATTTTCCTGACCGCGGAGTCATGCGTTTTCTTCCCCAGGCACCAAAAAGGCTCGATTTTTAAACAGTGGAAGCAACACCATTTGTAGACATGGAATTCCACCCACAATCTTGTCCTGGGGTCCTTTTTTGCCTTTGGTTTCAAAAAAAAATTTGGCTTCAGAAAACAGTTTGGTTCCTGGGCAGCATTTTCCTGACCGCGGAGGCATGCGTTTTCTTCCCCAGGCACCAAAAAGGCTTGATTTTTAAAAAGTGGAAGCAACACCATTTTTAGACATGGAATTCCACGCTCAATCTTGTCCTGGGGTCCTTTTTTGCCTTTGGTTTCAAAAAAAAATTTGGCTTCAGAAAACAGTTTGGTTCCTGGGCAGCATTTTCCTGACCGCGGAGTCATGCGTTTTCTTCCCCAGGCACCAAAAAGGCTTGATTTTTAAAACATGGAAGCAACACCATTTTTAGACATGGAATTCCACCCTCAGTCTTGTCCTGATGTCCTTTTTTGCCTTTGGTTTCAAAAAAAAATTGGCTTCAGAAAACAGTTAGGTTCCTGGGCAGCATTTTCCTGACCGCGGAGTCATGCGTTTTCTTCCCCAGGCACCAAAAAGGCTTGATTTTTAAAACGTGGAAGCAACACCATTTTTAGACATGGAATTCCACCCTCAGTCTTGTCCTGGGGTCCTTTTTTGTCTTTGGTTTCAAAAAAAAATTTGGCTTCAGAAAACAGTTTGGTTCCTGGGCAGCATTTTCCTGACCGCGGAGTCATGCGTTTTCTTCCCCAGACACCAAAAAGGCTTGATTTTTAAAAAGTGGAAGCAACACCATTTTTACACATGGAATTCCACCCTCAATCTTGCCCTGCGGTCCTTTTTTGCCTTTGGTTTCAAAAAAAAATTTGGCTTCAGAAAACAGTTTGGTTCCTGGGCAGCATTTTCCTGACCGCGGAGTCATGCGTTTTCTTCCCCAGACACCAAAAAGGCTTAATTTTTAAAAAGTTGAAGCAACACCATTTTTAGACATGGAATTCCACGCTCAATCTTGTCCTGATGTCCTTTTTTGCCTTTGGTTTCAAAAAAAATTTTGGCTTCAGAAAACAGTTTGGTTCCTGGGCAGCATTTTCCTGACCGCGGAGTCATGCGTTTTCTTCCCCAGGCACCAAAAAGGCTCGATTTTTAAAACGTTGAAGCAACACCATTTTTAGACATGGAATTCCATGCTCAATCTTGTCCTGATGTCCTTTTTTGCCTTTGGTTTGAAAAAAATTTTTGGCTTCAGAAAACAGTTTGGTTCCTGGGCAGCATTTTCCTGACCGCGGAGTCATGCGTTTTCTTCCCCAGGCACCAAAAAGGCTCGATTTTTAAACAGTGGAAGCAACACCATTTGTAGACATGGAATTCCACCCACAATCTTGTCCTGGGGTCCTTTTTTGCCTTTGGTTTCAAAAAAAAATTTGGCTTCAGAAAACAGTTTGGTTCCTGGGCAGCATTTTCCTGACCGCGGAGTCATGCGTTTTCTTCCCCAGGCACCAAAAAGGCTTGATTTTTAAAAAGTGGAAGCAACACCATTTTTAGACATGGAATTCCACCCTCAATCTTGTCCTGGGGTCCTTTTTTGCCTTTGGTTTCAAAAAAAAATTTGGCTTCAGAAAACAGTTTGGTTCCTGGGCAGCATTTTCCTGACCGCGGAGTCATGCGTTTTCTTCCCCAGGCACCAAAAAGGCTTGATTTTTAAAACGTGGAAGCAACACCATTTTTAGACATGGAATTCCACCCTCAATCTTGTCCTGGGGTCCTTTTTTCCCTTTGGTTTCAAAAAAAAATTGGCTTCAGAAAACAGTTTGGTTCCTGGGCAGCATTTCCCTGACCGCGGAGTCATGCGTTTTCTTCCCCAGGCTCCAAAAAGGCTTGATTTTTAAAACGTAGAAGCAACACCATTTTTAGACATGGAATTCCACCCTAAGTCTTGTCTTGGGGTCCTTTTTTGCCTTTGGTTTCAAAAAAAAATTTGGCTTCAGAAAACAGTTTGGTTTCTGGGCAGCATTTTCCTGACCGCGGAGTCATGCGTTTTCTTCCCCAGGCACCAAAAAGGCTTGCTTTTTAAAACATGGAAGCAACACCATTTTTAGACATGGAATTCCACCCTCAGTCTTGTCCTGATGTCCTTTTTTGCCTTTGGTTTCAAAAAAAAATTTGGCTTCAGAAAACAGTTTGGTTCCTGGGCAGCATTTTCCTGACCGCGGAGTCATGCGTTTTCTTCCCCAGGCACCAAAAAGGCTTGATTTTTAAAACGTGGAAGCAACACCATTTTTAGACATGGAATTCCACCCTCAATCTTGTCCTGGGGTCCTTTTTTGTCTTTGGTTTCAAAAAAAAATTGGCTTCAGAAAACAGTTTGGTTCCTGGGCAGCATTTTCCTGACCGCGGAGTCATGCGTTTTCTTCCCCAGGCACCAAAAAGGCTTGATTTTTAAAAAGTGGAAGCAACACCATTTTTAGACATGGAATTCCACCCTCAATCTTGTCCAGGGGTCCTTTTTTGCCTTTGGTTTCAAAAAAAAATTTGGCTTCAGAAAACAGTTTGGTTCCTGGGCAGAATTTTCCTGACCGCGGACTCATGCGTTTTCTTCCCCAGGCACCAAAAAGGCTTGATTTTTAAAACGTGGAAGCAACACCATTTTTAGACATGGAATTCCACCCTCAATCTTGTCCTGGGGTCCTTTTTTGCCTTTGGTTTCAAAAAAAAATTGGCTTCAGAAAACAGTTTGGTTCCTGGGCAGCATTTTCCTGACCGCGGAGTCATGCGTTTTCTTCCCCAGGCACCAAAAAGGCTTGATTTTTAAAACGTGGAAGCAACACCATTTTTAGACATGGAATTCCACCCTCAATCTTGTCCTGGGGTCCTTTTTTGTCTTTGGTTTCAAAAAAAAATTGGCTTCAGAAAACAGTTTGGTTCCTGGGCAGCATTTTCCTGACAGCGGAGTCATGCGTTTTCTTCCCCAGGCACCAAAAAGGCTTGATTTTTAAAAAGTGGAAGCAACACCATTTTTAGACATGGAATTCCACCCTCAATCTTGTCCTGGGGTCCTTTTTTGCCTTTGGTTTCAAAAAAAAATTTGGCTTCAGAAAACATTTTTGTTCCTGGGCATCATTTTCCTGACCGCGGAGTCATGCGTTTTCTTCCCCAGGCACCAAAAAGGCTTGATTTTTAAAAAGTGGAAGCAACACCATTTTTAGACATGGAATTCCACGCTCAATCTTGTCCTGGTGTCCTTTTTTGCCTTTTGTTTCAAAAAAAAATTTGGCTTCAGAAAACAGTTTGGTTCCTGGGCAGCATTTTCCTGACCGCGGAGTCATGCGTTTTCTTCCCCAGGCACCAAAAAGGATCGATTTTTAAACAGTGGAAGCAACACCATTTTTAGACATGGAATTCCACCCTCAATCTTGTCCTGGGGTCCTTTTTTGTCTTTGGTTTCAAAAAAAAATTGGCTTCAGAAAACAGTTTGGTTCCTGGGCAGCATTTTCCTGACCGCGGAGTCATGCGTTTTCTTCCCCAGGCACCAAAAAGGCTTGATTTTTAAAAAGTGGAAGCAACACCATTTTTAGACATGGAATTCCACCCTCAATCTTGTCCAGGGGTCCTTTTTTGCCTTAGGTTTCAAAAAAAAATTTGGCTTCAGAAAACAGTTTGGTTCCTGGGCAGAATTTTCCTGACCGCGGACTCATGCGTTTTCTTCCCCAGGCACCAAAAAGGCTTGATTTTTAAAACGTGGAAGCAACACCATTTTTAGACATGGAATTCCACCCTCAATCTTGTCCTGGGGTCCTTTTTTGCCTTTGGTTTCAAAAAAAAATTGGCTTCAGAAAACAGTTTGGTTCCTGGGCAGCATTTTCCTGACCGCGGAGTCATGCGTTTTCTTCCCCAGGCACCAAAAAGGCTTGATTTTTAAAACGTGGAAGCAACACCATTTTTAGACATGGAATTCCACCCTCAATCTTGTCCTGGGGTCCTTTTTTGTCTTTGGTTTCAAAAAAAAATTGGCTTCAGAAAACAGTTTGGTTCCTGGGCAGCATTTTCCTGACAGCGGAGTCATGCGTTTTCTTCCCCAGGCACCAAAAAGGCTTGATTTTTAAAAAGTGGAAGCAACACCATTTTTAGACATGGAATTCCACCCTCAATCTTGTCCTGGGGTCCTTTTTTGCCTTTGGTTTCAAAAAAAAATTTGGCTTCAGAAAACATTTTTGTTCCTGGGCATCATTTTCCTGACCGCGGAGTCATGCGTTTTCTTCCCCAGGCACCAAAAAGGCTTGATTTTTAAAAAGTGGAAGCAACACCATTTTTAGACATGGAATTCCACGCTCAATCTTGTCCTGGTGTCCTTTTTTGCCTTTTGTTTCAAAAAAAAATTTGGCTTCAGAAAACAGTTTGGTTCCTGGGCAGCATTTTCCTGACCGCGGAGTCATGCGTTTTCTTCCCCAGGCACCAAAAAGGATCGATTTTTAAAAAGTTGAAGCAACACCATTTTTAGACATGGAATTCCATGCTCAATCTTGTCCTGATGTCCTTTTTTGCCTTTGGTTTCAAAAAAAATTTTGGCTTCAGAAAACAGTTTGGTTCCTGGGCAGCATTTTCCTGACCGCGGAGTCATGCGTTTTCTTCCCCAGGCACCAAAAAGGCTTGATTTTTAAACAGTGGAAGCAACACCATTTTTAGACATGGAATTCCACCCACAATCTTGTCCTGGGGTCCTTTTTTGCCTTTGGTTTCAAAAAAAAATTTGGCTTCAGAAAACAGTTTGGTTCCTGGGCAGCATTTTCCTGACCGCGGAGTCATGCGTTTTCTTCCCCAGGCACCAAAAAGGCTTGATTTTTAAAAAGTGGAAGCAACACCATTTTTAGACATGGAATTCCACCCTCAATCTTGTCCTGGGGTCCTTTTTTGCCTTTGGTTTCAAAAAAAAATTTGGCTTCAGAAAACAGTTTGGTTCCTGGGCAGCATTTTCCTGACCGCGGAGTCATGCGTTTTCTTCCCCAGGCACCAAAAAGGCTTGATTTTTAAAACGTGGAAGCAACACCATTTTTAGACATGGAATTCCACCCTCAATCTTGTCCTGGGGTCCTTTTTTGCCTTTGGTTTCAAAAAAAAATTGGCTTCAGAAAACAGTTTGGTTTCTGGGCAGCATTTTCCTGACCGCGGAGTCATGCGTTTTCTTCCCCAGGCACCAAAAAGGCTTGATTTTTAAAAAGTGGAAGCAACACCATTTTTAGACATGGAATTCCACCCTAAGTCTTGTCCTGGGGTCCTTTTTTGCCTTTGGTTTCAAAAAAAATTTTGGCTTCAGAAAACAGTTTGGTTCCTGGGCAGCATTTTCCTGACCGCGGAGTCATGCGTTTTCTTCCCCAGATACCAAAAAGGCTTGATTTTTAAAACCTGGAAGCAACACCATTTTTAGACATGGAATTCCACCCTCAGTCTTGTTCTGGGGTCCTTTTTTGCCTTTGGTTTCAAAAAAAAATTTGGCTTCAGAAAACAGTTTGGTTTCTGGGCAGTATTTTCCTGACCGCGGAGTCATGCGTTTTCTTCCCCAGGCACCAAAAAGGCTTGATTTTTATAACATGGAAGCAACACCATTTTTAGACATGGAATTCCACCTTCAGTCTTGTCCTGATGTCCTTTTTTGCCTTTGGTTTCAAAAAAAAATTTGGCTTCAGAAAACAGTTTGGTTCCTGGGCAGCATTTTCCTGACCGCGGAGTCATGCGTTTTCTTCCCCAGGCACCAAAAAGGCTTGATTTTTAAAACGTGGAAGCAACACCATTTTTAGACATGGAATTCCACCCTCAATCTTGTCCTGGGGTCCTTTTTTGTCTTTGGTTTCAAAAAAAAATTGGCTTCAGAAAACAGTTTGGTTCCTGGGCAGCATTTTCCTGACAGCGGAGTCATGCGTTTTCTTCCCCAGGCACCAAAAAGGCTTGATTTTTAAAAAGTGGAAGCAACACCATTTTTAGACATGGAATTCCACCCTCAATCTTGTCCTGGGGTCCTTTTTTGCCTTTGGTTTCAAAAAAAAATTTGGCTTCAGAAAACATTTTTGTTCCTGGGCATCATTTTCCTGACCGCGGAGTCATGCGTTTTCTTCCCCAGGCACCAAAAAGGCTTGATTTTTAAAAAGTGGAAGCAACACCATTTTTAGACATGGAATTCCACGCTCAATCTTGTCCTGGTGTCCTTTTTTGCCTTTTGTTTCAAAAAAAAATTTGGCTTCAGAAAACAGTTTGGTTCCTGGGCAGCATTTTCCTGACCGCGGAGTCATGCGTTTTCTTCCCCAGGCACCAAAAAGGATCGATTTTTAAACAGTGAAAGCAACACCATTTTTAGACATGGAATTCCACCCACAATCTTGTCCTGGGGTCCTTTTTTGCCTTTGGTTTCAAAAAAAAATTTGGCTTCAGAAAACAGTTTGGTTCCTGGGCAGCATTTTCCTGACCGCGGAGTCATGCGTTTTCTTCCCCAGGCACCAAAAAGGCTTGATTTTTAAAAAGTGGAAGCAACACCATTTTTAGACATGGAATTCCACCCTCAATCTTGTCCTGGGGTCCTTTTTTGCCTTTGGTTTCAAAAAAAAATTTGGCTTCAGAAAACAGTTTGGTTCCTGGGCAGCATTTTCCTGACCGCGGAGTCATGCGTTTTCTTCCCCAGGCACCAAAAAGGCTTGATTTTTAAAACGTGGAAGCAACACCATTTTTAGACATGGAATTCCACCCTCAATCTTGTCCTGGGGTCCTTTTTTGCCTTTGGTTTCAAAAAAAAATTGGCTTCAGAAAACAGTTTGGTTTCTGGGCAGCATTTTCCTGACCGCGGAGTCATGCGTTTTCTTCCCCAGGCACCAAAAAGGCTTGATTTTTAAAAAGTGGAAGCAACACCATTTTTAGACATGGAATTCCACCCTAAGTCTTGTCCTGGGGTCCTTTTTTGCCTTTGGTTTCAAAAAAAAATTTGGCTTCAGAAAACAGTTTGGTTCCTGGGCAGCATTTTCCTGACTGCGGAGTCATGCGTTTTCTTCCCCAGGCACCAAAAAGGCTTGATTTTTAAAACGTGGAAGCAACACCATTTTTAGACATGGAATTCCACCCTCAGTCTTGTCCTGGGGCCCTTTTTTGCCTTTGGTTTCAAAAAATTTTGGCTTCAGAAAACAGTTTGGTTCCTGGGCAGCATTTTCCTGACCGCGGAGTCATGCGTTTTCTTCCCCAGATACCAAAAAGGCTTGATTTTTAAAACCTGGAAGCAACACCATTTTTAGACATGGAATTCCACCCTCAGTCTTGTCCTGGGGTCCTTTTTTGCCTTTGGTTTCAAAAAAAAATTTGGCTTCAGAAAACAGTTTGGTTTCTGGGCAGTATTTTCCTGACCGCGGAGTCATGCGTTTTCTTCCCCAGGCACCAAAAAGGCTTGATTTTTATAACATGGAAGCAACACCATTTTTAGACATGGAATTCCACCTTCAGTCTTGTCCTGATGTCCTTTTTTGCCTTTGGTTTCAAAAAAAAATTTGGCTTCAGAAAACAGTTTGGTTCCTGGGCAGCATTTTCCTGACCGCGGAGTCATGCGTTTTCTTCCCCAGGCACCAAAAAGGCTTGATTTTTAAAACGTGGAAGCAACACCATTTTTAGACATGGAATTCCACCCTCAATCTTGTCCTGGGGTCCTTTTTTGTCTTTGGTTTCAAAAAAAAATTGGCTTCAGAAAACAGTTTGGTTCCTGGGCAGCATTTTCCTGACAGCGGAGTCATGCGTTTTCTTCCCCAGGCACCAAAAAGGCTTGATTTTTAAAAAGTGGAAGCAACACCATTTTTAGACATGGAATTCCACCCTCAATCTTGTCCTGGGGTCCTTTTTTGCCTTTGGTTTCAAAAAAAAATTTGGCTTCAGAAAACATTTTTGTTCCTGGGCATCATTTTCCTGACCGCGGAGTCATGCGTTTTCTTCCCCAGGCACCAAAAAGGCTTGATTTTTAAAAAGTGGAAGCAACACCATTTTTAGACATGGAATTCCACGCTCAATCTTGTCCTGGTGTCCTTTTTTGCCTTTTGTTTCAAAAAAAAATTTGGCTTCAGAAAACAGTTTGGTTCCTGGGCAGCATTTTCCTGACCGCGGAGTCATGCGTTTTCTTCCCCAGGCACCAAAAAGGATCGATTTTTAAAAAGTTGAAGCAACACCATTTTTAGACATGGAATTCCATGCTCAATCTTGTCCTGATGTCCTTTTTTGCCTTTGGTTTCAAAAAAAAATTTGGCTTCAGAAAACAGTTTGGTTCCTGGGCAGCATTTTCCTGACCGCGGAGTCATGCGTTTTCTTCCCCAGGCACCAAAAAGGCTTGATTTTTAAACAGTGGAAGCAACACCATTTTTAGACATGGAATTCCACCCACAATCTTGTCCTGGGGTCCTTTTTTGCCTTTGGTTTCAAAAAAAAATTTGGCTTCAGAAAACAGTTTGGTTCCTGGGCAGCATTTTCCTGACCGCGGAGTCATGCGTTTTCTTCCCCAGGCACCAAAAAGGCTTGATTTTTAAAAAGTGGAAGCAACACCATTTTTAGACATGGAATTCCACCCTCAATCTTGTCCTGGGGTCCTTTTTTGCCTTTGGTTTCAAAAAAAAATTTGGCTTCAGAAAACAGTTTGGTTCCTGGGCAGCATTTTCCTGACCGCGGAGTCATGCGTTTTCTTCCCCAGGCACCAAAAAGGCTTGATTTTTAAAACGTGGAAGCAACACCATTTTTAGACATGGAATTCCACCCTCAATCTTGTCCTGGGGTCCTTTTTTGCCTTTGGTTTCAAAAAAAAATTGGCTTCAGAAAACAGTTTGGTTTCTGGGCAGCATTTTCCTGACCGCGGAGTCATGCGTTTTCTTCCCCAGGCACCAAAAAGGCTTGATTTTTAAAAAGTGGAAGCAACACCATTTTTAGACATGGAATTCCACCCTAAGTCTTGTCCTGGGGTCCTTTTTTGCCTTTGGTTTCAAAAAAAAATTTGGCTTCAGAAAACAGTTTGGTTCCTGGGCAGCATTTTCCTGACTGCGGAGTCATGCGTTTTCTTCCCCAGGCACCAAAAAGGCTTGATTTTTAAAACGTGGAAGCAACACCATTTTTAGACATGGAATTCCACCCTCAATCTTGTCCTGGGGTCCTTTTTTGCCTTTGGTTTCAAAAAAAAATTGGCTTCAGAAAACAGTTTGGTTCCTGGGCAGCATTTTCCTGACCGCGGAGTCATGCGTTTTCTTCCCCAGGCACCAAAAAGGCTTGATTTTTAAAACGTGGAAGCAACACCATTTTTAGACATGGAATTCCACACTCAATCTTGTCCTGATGTCCTTTTTTGCCTTTGGTTTCAAAAAAAATTTTGGCTTCAGAAAACAGTTTGGTTCCTGGGCAGCATTTTCCTGACCGCGGAGTCATGCGTTTTCTTCCCCAGGCACCAAAAAGGCTCGATTTTTAAAACGTTGAAGCAACACCATTTTTAGACATGGAATTCCATGCTCAATCTTGTCCTGATGTCCTTTTTTGCCTTTGGTTTGAAAAAAATTTTTGGCTTCAGAAAACAGTTTGGTTCCTGGGCAGCATTTTCCTGACCGCGGAGTCATGCGTTTTCTTCCCCAGGCACCAAAAAGGCTCGATTTTTAAACAGTGGAAGCAACACCATTTGTAGACATGGAATTCCACCCACAATCTTGTCCTGGGGTCCTTTTTTGCCTTTGGTTTCAAAAAAAAATTTGGCTTCAGAAAACAGTTTGGTTCCTGGGCAGCATTTTCCTGACCGCGGAGTCATGCGTTTTCTTCCCCAGGCACCAAAAAGGCTTGATTTTTAAAAAGTGGAAGCAACACCATTTTTAGACATGGAATTCCACCCTCAATCTTGTCCTGGGGTCCTTTTTTGCCTTTGGTTTCAAAAAAAAATTTGGCTTCAGAAAACAGTTTGGTTCCTGGGCAGCATTTTCCTGACCGCGGAGTCATGCGTTTTCTTCCCCAGGCACCAAAAAGGCTTGATTTTTAAAACGTGGAAGCAACACCATTTTTAGACATGGAATTCCACCCTCAATCTTGTCCTGGGGTCCTTTTTTCCCTTTGGTTTCAAAAAAAAATTGGCTTCAGAAAACAGTTTGGTTCCTGGGCAGCATTTTCCTGACTGCGGAGTCATGCGTTTTCTTCCCCAGGCACCAAAAAGGCTTGATTTTTAAAACGTGGAAGCAACACCATTTTTAGACATGGAATTCCACCCTCAATCTTGTCCTGGGGTCCTTTTTTGCCTTTGGTTTCAAAAAAAAATTGGCTTCAGAAAACAGTTTGGTTCCTGGGCAGCATTTTCCTGACCGCGGAGTCATGCGTTTTCTTCCCCAGGCACCAAAAAGGCTTGATTTTTAAAACGTGGAAGCAACACCATCTTTAGACATGGAATTCCACACTCAATCTTGTCCTGATGTCCTTTTTTGCCTTTGGTTTCAAAAAAAATTTTGGCTTCAGAAAACAGTTTGGTTCCTGGGCAGCATTTTCCTGACCGCGGAGTCATGCGTTTTCTTCCCCAGGCACCAAAAAGGCTCGATTTTTAAAACGTTGAAGCAACACCATTTTTAGACATGGAATTCCATGCTCAATCTTGTCCTGATGTCCTTTTTTGCCTTTGGTTTGAAAAAAATTTTTGGCTTCAGAAAACAGTTTGGTTCCTGGGCAGCATTTTCCTGACCGCGGAGTCATGCGTTTTCTTCCCCAGGCACCAAAAAGGCTCGATTTTTAAACAGTGGAAGCAACACCATTTGTAGACATGGAATTCCACCCACAATCTTGTCCTGGGGTCCTTTTTTGCCTTTGGTTTCAAAAAAAAATTTGGCTTCAGAAAACAGTTTGGTTCCTGGGCAGCATTTTCCTGACCGCGGAGTCATGCGTTTTCTTCCCCAGGCACCAAAAAGGCTTGATTTTTAAAAAGTGGAAGCAACACCATTTTTAGACATGGAATTCCACCCTCAATCTTGTCCTGGGGTCCTTTTTTGCCTTTGGTTTCAAAAAAAAATTTGGCTTCAGAAAACAGTTTGGTTCCTGGGCAGCATTTTCCTGACCGCGGAGTCATGCGTTTTCTTCCCCAGGCACCAAAAAGGCTTGATTTTTAAAACGTGGAAGCAACACCATTTTTAGACATGGAATTCCACCCTCAATCTTGTCCTGGGGTCCTTTTTTCCCTTTGGTTTCAAAAAAAAATTGGCTTCAGAAAACAGTTTGGTTCCTGGGCAGCATTTCCCTGACCGCGGAGTCATGCGTTTTCTTCCCCAGGCTCCAAAAAGGCTTGATTTTTAAAACGTAGAAGCAACACCATTTTTAGACATGGAATTCCACCCTAAGTCTTGTCTTGGGGTCCTTTTTTGCCTTTGGTTTCAAAAAAAAATTTGGCTTCAGAAAACAGTTTGGTTTCTGGGCAGCATTTTCCTGACCGCGGAGTCATGCGTTTTCTTCCCCAGGCACCAAAAAGGCTTGCTTTTTAAAACATGGAAGCAACACCATTTTTAGACATGGAATTCCACCCTCAGTCTTGTCCTGATGTCCTTTTTTGCCTTTGGTTTCAAAAAAAAATTTGGCTTCAGAAAACAGTTTGGTTCCTGGGCAGCATTTTCCTGACCGCGGAGTCATGCGTTTTCTTCCCCAGGCACCAAAAAGGCTTGATTTTTAAAACGTGGAAGCAACACCATTTTTAGACATGGAATTCCACCCTCAATCTTGTCCTGGGGTCCTTTTTTGTCTTTGGTTTCAAAAAAAAATTGGCTTCAGAAAACAGTTTGGTTCCTGGGCAGCATTTTCCTGACCGCGGAGTCATGCGTTTTCTTCCCCAGGCACCAAAAAGGCTTGATTTTTAAAAAGTGGAAGCAACACCATTTTTAGACATGGAATTCCACCCTCAATCTTGTCCAGGGGTCCTTTTTTGCCTTTGGTTTCAAAAAAAAATTTGGCTTCAGAAAACAGTTTGGTTCCTGGGCAGAATTTTCCTGACCGCGGACTCATGCGTTTTCTTCCCCAGGCACCAAAAAGGCTTGATTTTTAAAACGTGGAAGCAACACCATTTTTAGACATGGAATTCCACCCTCAATCTTGTCCTGGGGTCCTTTTTTGCCTTTGGTTTCAAAAAAAAATTGGCTTCAGAAAACAGTTTGGTTCCTGGGCAGCATTTTCCTGACCGCGGAGTCATGCGTTTTCTTCCCCAGGCACCAGAAAGGCTTGATTTTTAAAACGTGGAAGCAACACCATTTTTAGACATGGAATTCCACCCTCAGTCTTGTCCTGGGGCCCTTTTTTGCCTTTGGTTTCAAAAAATTTTGGCTTCAGAAAACAGTTTGGTTCCTGGGCAGCATTTTCCTGACCGCGGAGTCATGCGTTTTCTTCCCCAGATACCAAAAAGGCTTGATTTTTAAAACCTGGAAGCAACACCATTTTTAGACATGGAATTCCACCCTCAGTCTTGTCCTGGGGTCCTTTTTTGCCTTTGGTTTCAAAAAAAAATTTGGCTTCAGAAAACAGTTTGGTTTCTGGGCAGTATTTTCCTGACCGCGGAGTCATGCGTTTTCTTCCCCAGGCACCAAAATGGCTTGATTTTTATAACATGGAAGCAACACCATTTTTAGACATGGAATTCCACCTTCAGTCTTGTCCTGATGTCCTTTTTTGCCTTTGGTTTCAAAAAAAAATTTGGCTTCAGAAAACAGTTTGGTTCCTGGGCAGCATTTTCCTGACCGCGGAGTCATGCGTTTTCTTCCCCAGGCACCAAAAAGGCTTGATTTTTAAAACGTGGAAGCAACACCATTTTTAGACATGGAATTCCACCCTCAATCTTGTCCTGGGGTCCTTTTTTGTCTTTGGTTTCAAAAAAAAATTGGCTTCAGAAAACAGTTTGGTTCCTGGGCAGCATTTTCCTGACAGCGGAGTCATGCGTTTTCTTCCCCAGGCACCAAAAAGGCTTGATTTTTAAAAAGTGGAAGCAACACCATTTTTAGACATGGAATTCCACCCTCAATCTTGTCCTGGGGTCCTTTTTTGCCTTTGGTTTCAAAAAAAAATTTGGCTTCAGAAAACATTTTTGTTCCTGGGCATCATTTTCCTGACCGCGGAGTCATGCGTTTTCTTCCCCAGGCACCAAAAAGGCTTGATTTTTAAAAAGTGGAAGCAACACCATTTTTAGACATGGAATTCCACGCTCAATCTTGTCCTGGTGTCCTTTTTTGCCTTTTGTTTCAAAAAAAAATTTGGCTTCAGAAAACAGTTTGGTTCCTGGGCAGCATTTTCCTGACCGCGGAGTCATGCGTTTTCTTCCCCAGGCACCAAAAAGGATCGATTTTTAAAAAGTGGAAGCAACACCATTTTTAGACATGGAATTCCATGCTCAATCTTGTCCTGATGTCCTTTTTTGCCTTTGGTTTCAAAAAAAATTTTGGCTTCAGAAAACAGTTTGGTTCCTGGGCAGCATTTTCCTGACCGCGGAGTCATGCGTTTTCTTCCCCAGGCACCAAAAAGGCTTGATTTTTAAACAGTGGAAGCAACACCATTTTTAGACATGGAATTCCACCCACAATCTTGTCCTGGGGTCCTTTTTTGCCTTTGGTTTCAAAAAAAAATTTGGCTTCAGAAAACAGTTTGGTTCCTGGGCAGCATTTTCCTGACCGCGGAGTCATGCGTTTTCTTCCCCAGGCACCAAAAAGGCTTGATTTTTAAAAAGTGGAAGCAACACCATTTTTAGACATGGAATTCCACCCTCAATCTTGTCCTGGGGTCCTTTTTTGCCTTTGGTTTCAAAAAAAAATTTGGCTTCAGAAAACAGTTTGGTTCCTGGGCAGCATTTTCCTGACCGCGGAGTCATGCGTTTTCTTCCCCAGGCACCAAAAAGGCTTGATTTTTAAAACGTGGAAGCAACACCATTTTTAGACATGGAATTCCACCCTCAATCTTGTCCTGGGGTCCTTTTTTGCCTTTGGTTTCAAAAAAAAATTGGCTTCAGAAAACAGTTTGGTTTCTGGGCAGCATTTTCCTGACCGCGGAGTCATGCGTTTTCTTCCCCAGGCACCAAAAAGGCTTGATTTTTAAAAAGTGGAAGCAACACCATTTTTAGACATGGAATTCCACCCTAAGTCTTGTCCTGGGGTCCTTTTTTGCCTTTGGTTTCAAAAAAAAATTTGGCTTCAGAAAACAGTTTGGTTCCTGGGCAGCATTTTCCTGACTGCGGAGTCATGCGTTTTCTTCCCCAGGCACCAAAAAGGCTTGATTTTTAAAACGTGGAAGCAACACCATTTTTAGACATGGAATTCCACCCTCAATCTTGTCCTGGGGTCCTTTTTTGCCTTTGGTTTCAAAAAAAAATTGGCTTCAGAAAACAGTTTGGTTCCTGGGCAGCATTTTCCTGACCGCGGAGTCATGCGTTTTCTTCCCCAGGCACCAAAAAGGCTTGATTTTTAAAACGTGGAAGCAACACCATTTTTAGACATGGAATTCCACCCTCAGTCTTGTCCTGGGGTCCTTTTTTGTCTTTGGTTTCAAAAAAAAATTTGGCTTCAGAAAACAGTTTGGTTCCTGGGCAGCATTTTCCTGACCGCGGAGTCATGTGTTTTCTTCCCCAGGTACCAAAAAGGCTTGATTTTTGAAAAGTGGAAGCAATACCATTTTTAGACATGGAATTCCACCCTCAATCTTGTCCTTGGGTCCTTTTTTGCCTTTGGTTTCAAAAAAAAATTTGGCTTCAGAAAACAGTTTGGTTCCTGGGCATCATTTTCCTGACCGCGGAGTCATGCGTTTTCTTCCCCAGGCACCAAAAAGGCTTGATTTTTAAAAAGTGGAAGCAACACCATTTTTAGACATGGAATTCCACCCTCAATCTTGTCCTGGGGTCCTTTTTTGCCTTTGGTTTCAAAAAAAAAAAATTTGGCTTCAGAAAACAGTTTGGTTCCTGGGCAGCATTTTCCTGACCGCGGACTCATGCGTTTTCTTCCCCAGGCACCAAAAAGGCTTGATTTTTAAAACGTGGAAGCAACACCATTTTTAGACATGGAATTCCACCCTCAATCTTGTCCTGGGGTCCTTTTTTGCCTTTGGTTTCAAAAAAAAATTGGCTTCAGAAAACAGTTTGGTTCCTGGGCAGCATTTTCCTGACCGCGGAGTCATGCGTTTTCTTCCCCAGGCACCAAAAAGGCTTGATTTTTAAAACGTGGAAGCAACACCATTTTTAGACATGGAATTCCACCCTCAGTCTTGTCCGGGGGTCCTTTTTTGCCTTTGGTTTCAAAAAAAAATTTGGCTTCAGAAAACAGTGTGGTTCCTGGGCAGCATTTTCGTGACCGCGGAGTCATGCGTTTTCTTCCCCAGGCACCAAAAAGGCTTGATTTTTAAAATGTGGAAGCAACACCATTTTTAGACATGGAATTCCACCCTCAGTCTTGTCCTGGGGCCCTTTTTTGCCTTTGGTTTCAAAAAATTTTGGCTTCAGAAAACAGTTTGGTTCCTGGGCAGCATTTTCCTGACCGCGGAGTCATGCGTTTTCTTCCCCAGGTACCAAAAAGGCTTGATTTTTAAAACCTGGAAGCAACACCATTTTTAGACATGGAATTCCACCCTCAGTCTTGTCCTGGGGTCCTTTTTTGCCTTTGGTTTCAAAAAAAAATTTGGCTTCAGAAAACAGTTTGGTTTCTGGGCAGCATTTTCCTGACCGCGGAGTCATGCGTTTTCTTCCCCAGGCACCAAAAAGGCTTGATTTTCAAAACATGGAAGCAACACCATTTTTAGACATGGAATTCCACCCTCAATCTTGTCCTGGGGTCCTTTTTTGCCTTTGGTTTCAAAAAAAAATTGGCTTCAGAAAACAGTTTGGTTCCTGGGCAGCATTTTCCTGACCGCGGAGTCATGCGTTTTCTTCCCCAGGCACCAAAAAGGCTTGATTTTTAAAACGTGGAAGCAACACCATTTTTAGACATGGAATTCCACCCTCAGTCTTGTCCGGGGGTCTTTTTTGCCTTTGGTTTCAAAAAAAAATTTGGCTTCAGAAAACAGTTTGGTTCCTGGGCAGCATTTTCCTGACCGCGGAGTCATGCGTTTTCTTCCCCAGGCACCAAAAAGGCTTGATTTTTAAAACGTGGAAGCAACACCATTTTTAGACATGGAATTCACCCCCAATCTTGTCCTGGGGTCCTTTTTTGCCTTTGGTTTCAAAAAAAAATTTGGCTTCAGAAAACAGTTTGGTTCCTGGGCAGCATTTTCCTGACTGCGGAGTCATGCGTTTTCTTCCCCAGGCACCAAAAAGGCTTGATTTTTAAAACGTGGAAGCAACACCATTTTTAGACATGGAATTCCACCCTCAATCTTGTCCTGGGGTCCTTTTTTGCCTTTGGTTTCAAAAAAAAATTGGCTTCAGAAAACAGTTTGGTTCCTGGGCAGCATTTTCCTGACCGCGGAGTCATGCGTTTTCTTCCCCAGGCACCAAAAAGGCTTGATTTTTAAAACGTGGAAGCAACACCATTTTTAGACATGGAATTCCACCCTCAGTCTTGTCCTGGGGTCCTTTTTTGTCTTTGGTTTCAAAAAAAAATTTGGCTTCAGAAAACAGTTTGGTTCCTGGGCAGCATTTTCCTGACCGCGGAGTCATGTGTTTTCTTCCCCAGGTACCAAAAAGGCTTGATTTTTGAAAAGTGGAAGCAATACCATTTTTAGACATGGAATTCCACCCTCAATCTTGTCCTTGGGTCCTTTTTTGCCTTTGGTTTCAAAAAAAAATTTGGCTTCAGAAAACAGTTTGGTTCCTGGGCATCATTTTCCTGACCGCGGAGTCATGCGTTTTCTTCCCCAGGCACCAAAAAGGCTTGATTTTTAAAAAGTGGAAGCAACACCATTTTTAGACATGGAATTCCACCCTCAATCTTGTCCTGGGGTCCTTTTTTGCCTTTGGTTTCAAAAAAAAAAAATTTGGCTTCAGAAAACAGTTTGGTTCCTGGGCAGCATTTTCCTGACCGCGGACTCATGCGTTTTCTTCCCCAGGCACCAAAAAGGCTTGATTTTTAAAACGTGGAAGCAACACCATTTTTAGACATGGAATTCCACCCTCAATCTTGTCCTGGGGTCCTTTTTTGCCTTTGGTTTCAAAAAAAAATTGGCTTCAGAAAACAGTTTGGTTCCTGGGCAGCATTTTCCTGACCGCGGAGTCATGCGTTTTCTTCCCCAGGCACCAAAAAGGCTTGATTTTTAAAACGTGGAAGCAACACCATTTTTAGACATGGAATTCCACCCTCAGTCTTGTCCGGGGGTCCTTTTTTGCCTTTGGTTTCAAAAAAAAATTTGGCTTCAGAAAACAGTGTGGTTCCTGGGCAGCATTTTCGTGACCGCGGAGTCATGCGTTTTCTTCCCCAGGCACCAAAAAGGCTTGATTTTTAAAATGTGGAAGCAACACCATTTTTAGACATGGAATTCCACCCTCAGTCTTGTCCTGGGGCCCTTTTTTGCCTTTGGTTTCAAAAAATTTTGGCTTCAGAAAACAGTTTGGTTCCTGGGCAGCATTTTCCTGACCGCGGAGTCATGCGTTTTCTTCCCCAGGTACCAAAAAGGCTTGATTTTTAAAACCTGGAAGCAACACCATTTTTAGACATGGAATTCCACCCTCAGTCTTGTCCTGGGGTCCTTTTTTGCCTTTGGTTTCAAAAAAAAATTTGGCTTCAGAAAACAGTTTGGTTTCTGGGCAGCATTTTCCTGACCGCGGAGTCATGCGTTTTCTTCCCCAGGCACCAAAAAGGCTTGATTTTCAAAACATGGAAGCAACACCATTTTTAGACATGGAATTCCACCCTCAATCTTGTCCTGGGGTCCTTTTTTGCCTTTGGTTTCAAAAAAAAATTGGCTTCAGAAAACAGTTTGGTTCCTGGGCAGCATTTTCCTGACCGCGGAGTCATGCGTTTTCTTCCCCAGGCACCAAAAAGGCTTGATTTTTAAAACGTGGAAGCAACACCATTTTTAGACATGGAATTCCACCCTCAGTCTTGTCCGGGGGTCTTTTTTGCCTTTGGTTTCAAAAAAAAATTTGGCTTCAGAAAACAGTTTGGTTCCTGGGCAGCATTTTCCTGACCGCGGAGTCATGCGTTTTCTTCCCCAGGCACCAAAAAGGCTTGATTTTTAAAACGTGGAAGCAACACCATTTTTAGACATGGAATTCACCCCCAATCTTGTCCTGGGGTCCTTTTTTGTCTTTGGTTTCAAAAAAAAATTGGCTTCAGAAAACAGTTTGGTTCCTGGGCAGCATTTTCCTGACAGCGGAGTCATGCGTTTTCTTCCCCAGGCACCAAAAAGGCTTGATTTTTAAAAAGTGGAAGCAACACCATTTTTAGACATGGAATTCCACCCTCAATCTTGTCCTGGGGTCCTTTTTTGCCTTTCGTTTCAAAAAAAAATTTGGCTTCAGAAAACATTTTTGTTCCTGGGCATCATTTTCCTGACCGCGGAGTCATGCGTTTTCTTCCCCAGGCACCAAAAAGGCTTGATTTTTAAAAAGTGGAAGCAACACCATTTTTAGACATGGAATTCCACGCTCAATCTTGTCCTGGTGTCCTTTTTTGCCTTTCGTTTCAAAAAAAAATTTGGCTTCAGAAAACAGTTTGGTTCCTGGGCAGCATTTTCCTGACCGCGGAGTCATGCGTTTTCTTCCCCAGGCACCAAAAAGGCTCGATTTTTAAAAAGTTGAAGCAACACCATTTTTAGACATGGAATTCCATGCTCAATCTTGTCCTGATGTCCTTTTTTGCCTTTGGTTTCAAAAAAAATTTTGGCTTCAGAAAACAGTTTGGTTCCTGGGCAGCATTTTCCTGACCGCGGAGTCATGCGTTTTCTTCCCCAGGCACCAAAAAGGCTTGATTTTTAAACAGTGGAAGCAACACCATTTTTAGACATGGAATTCCACCCACAATCTTGTCCTGGGGTCCTTTTTTGCCTTTGGTTTCAAAAAAAAATTTGGCTTCAGAAAACAGTTTGGTTCCTGGGCAGCATTTTCCTGACCGCGGAGTCATGCGTTTTCTTCCCCAGGCACCAAAAAGGCTTGATTTTTAAAAAGTGGAAGCAACACCATTTTTAGACATGGAATTCCACCCTCAATCTTGTCCTGGGGTCCTTTTTTGCCTTTGGTTTCAAAAAAAAATTTGGCTTCAGAAAACAGTTTGGTTCCTGGGCAGCATTTTCCTGACCACGGAGTCATGCGTTTTCTTCCCCAGGCACCAAAAAGGCTTGATTTTTAAAACGTGGAAGCAACACCATTTTTAGACATGGAATTCCACCCTCAATCTTGTCCTGGGGTCCTTTTTTGCCTTTGGTTTCAAAAAAAAATTGGCTTCAGAAAACAGTTTGGTTTCTGGGCAGCATTTTCCTGACCGCGGAGTCATGCGTTTTCTTCCCCAGGCACCAAAAAGGCTTGATTTTTAAAAAGTGGAAGCAACACCATTTTTAGACATGGAATTCCACCCTAAGTCTTGTCCTGGGGTCCTTTTTTGCCTTTGGTTTCAAAAAAAAATTTGGCTTCAGAAAACAGTTTGGTTCCTGGGCAGCATTTTCCTGACCGCGGAGTCATGCGTTTTCTTCCCCAGGCACCAAAAAGGCTTGATTTTTAAAACATGGAAGCAACACCATTTTTAGACATGGAATTCCACCCTCAATCTTGTCCTGGGGTCCTTTTTTGCCTTTGGTTTCAAAAAAAACATTGGCTTCAGAAAACAGTTTGGTTCCTGGGCAGCATTTTCCTGACCGCGGAGTCATGCGTTTTCTTCCCCAGGCACCAAAAAGGCTTGATTTTTGAAAAGTGGAAGCAACACCATTTTTAGACATGGAATTCCACCCTAAATCTTGTCCTGGGGTTCCTTTTTTGCCTTTGGTTTCAAAAAAAAATTTGGCTTCAGAAAACAGTTTGGTTCCTGGGCAGCATTTTCCTGACCGCGGAGTCATGCGTTTTCTTCCCCAGGCACCAAAAAGGCTTGATTTTTAAAAAGTGGAAGCAACACCATTTTTAGACATGGAATTCCACCCACAATCTTGTCCTGGGGTCCTTTTTTGCCTTTCGTTTCAAAAAAAAATTTGGCTTCAGAAAACATTTTTGTTCCTGGGCATCATTTTCCTGACCGCGGAGTCATGTGTTTTCTTCCCCAGGCACCAAAAAGGCTTGATTTTTAAAAAGTGGAAGCAACACCATTTTTAGACATGGAATTCCACGCTCAATCTTGTCCTGGTGTCCTTTTTTGCCTTTCGTTTCAAAAAAAAATTTGGCTTCAGAAAACAGTTTGGTTCCTGGGCAGCATTTTCCTGACCGCGGAGTCATGCGTTTTCTTCCCCAGGCACCAAAAAGGCTCGATTTTTAAAAAGTTGAAGCAACACCATTTTTAGACATGGAATTCCATGCTCAATCTTGTCCTGATGTCCTTTTTTGCCTTTGGTTTCAAAAAAAATTTTGGCTTCAGAAAACAGTTTGGTTCCTGGGCAGCATTTTCCTGACCGCGGAGTCATGCGTTTTCTTCCCCAGGCACCAAAAAGGCTTGATTTTTAAACAGTGGAAGCAACACCATTTTTAGACATGGAATTCCACCCACAATCTTGTCCTGGGGTCCTTTTTTGCCTTTGGTTTCAAAAAAAAATTTGGCTTCAGAAAACAGTTTGGTTCCTGGGCAGCATTTTCCTGACCGCGGAGTCATGCGTTTTCTTCCCCAGGCACCAAAAAGGCTTGATTTTTAAAAAGTGGAAGCAACACCATTTTTAGACATGGAATTCCACCCTCAATCTTGTCCTGGGGTCCTTTTTTGCCTTTGGTTTCAAAAAAAAATTTGGCTTCAGAAAACAGTTTGGTTCCTGGGCAGCATTTTCCTGACCGCGGAGTCATGCGTTTTCTTCCCCAGGCACCAAAAAGGCTTGATTTTTAAAACGTGGAAGCAACACCATTTTTAGACATGGAATTCCACCCTCAATCTTGTCCTGGGGTCCTTTTTTGCCTTTGGTTTCAAAAAAAAATTGGCTTCAGAAAACAGTTTGGTTTCTGGGCAGCATTTTCCTGACCGCGGAGTCATGCGTTTTCTTCCCCAGGCACCAAAAAGGCTTGATTTTTAAAAAGTGGAAGCAACACCATTTTTAGACATGGAATTCCACCCTAAGTCTTGTCCTGGGGTCCTTTTTTGCCTTTGGTTTCAAAAAAAAATTTGGCTTCAGAAAACAGTTTGGTTCCTGGGCAGCATTTTCCTGACCGCGGAGTCATGCGTTTTCTTCCCCAGGCACCAAAAAGGCTTGATTTTTAAAACATGGAAGCAACACCATTTTTAGACATGGAATTCCACCCTCAATCTTGTCCTGGGGTCCTTTTTTGCCTTTGGTTTCAAAAAAAACATTGGCTTCAGAAAACAGTTTGGTTCCTGGGCAGCATTTTCCTGACCACGGAGTCATGCGTTTTCTTCCCCAGGCACCAAAAAGGCTTGATTTTTGAAAAGTGGAAGCAACACCATTTTTAGACATGGAATTCCACCCTAAATCTTGTCCTGGGGTTCCTTTTTTGCCTTTGGTTTCAAAAAAAAATTTGGCTTCAGAAAACAGTTTGGTTCCTGGGCAGCATTTTCCTGACCGCGGAGTCATGCGTTTTCTTCCCCAGGCACCAAAAAGGCTTGATTTTTAAAAAGTGGAAGCAACACCATTTTTAGACATGGAATTCCACCCACAATCTTGTCCTGGGGTCCTTTTTTGCCTTTGGTTTCAAAAAAAAATTTGGCTTCAGAAAACAGTTTGGTTCCTGGGCAGAATTTTCCTGACCGCGGAGTCATGCGTTTTCTTCCCCAGGCACCAAAAAGGCTTGATTTTTAAAAAGTGGAAGCAACACCATTTTTAGACATGGAATTCCACCCTCAATCTTGTCCTGGGGTCCTTTTTTGCCTTTGGTTTCTAAAAAAAATTTGGCTTCAGAAAACAGTTTGGTTCCTGGGCAGCATTTTCCTGACCGTGGAGTCATGCGTTTTCTTCCCCAGGCACCAAAAAGGCTTGATTTTTAAAAAGTGGAAGCAACACCATTTTTAGACATGGAATTCCACCCTAAGTCTTGTCCTGGGGTCCTTTTTTGCCTTTGGTTTCAAAAAAAAATTTGGCTTCAGAAAACAGTTTGGTTCCTGGGCAGCATTTTCCTGACCGCGGAGTCATGCGTTTTCTTCCCCAGGCACCAAAAAGGCTTGATTTTTAAAACATGGAAGCAACACCATTTTTAGACATGGAATTCCACCCTCAATCTTGTCCTGGGGTCCTTTTTTGCCTTTGGTTTCAAAAAAAACATTGGCTTCAGAAAACAGTTTGGTTCCTGGGCAGCATTTTCCTGACCGCGGAGTCATGCGTTTTCTTCCCCAGGCACCAAAAAGGCTTGATTTTTGAAAAGTGGAAGCAACACCATTTTTAGACATGGAATTCCACCCTAAATCGTGTCCTTGGGTTCCTTTTTTGCCTTTGGTTTCAAAAAAAAATTTGGCTTCAGAAAACAGTTTGGTTCCTGGGCAGCATTTTCCTGACCGCGGAGTCATGCGTTTTCTTCCCCAGGCACCAAAAAGGCTTGATTTTTAAAAAGTGGAAGCAACACCATTTTTAGACATGGAATTCCACCCACAATCTTGTCCTGGGGTCCTTTTTTGCCTTTGGTTTCAAAAAAAAATTTGGCTTCAGAAAACAGTTTGGTTCCTGGGCAGAATTTTCCTGACCGCGGAGTCATGCGTTTTCTTCCCCAGGCACCAAAAAGGCTTGATTTTTAAAAAGTGGAAGCAACACCATTTTTAGACATGGAATTCCACCCTCAATCTTGTCCTGGGGTCCTTTTTTGCCTTTGGTTTCTAAAAAAAATTTGGCTTCAGAAAACAGTTTGGTTCCTGGGCAGCATTTTCCTGACCGTGGAGTCATGCGTTTTCTTCCCCAGGCACCAAAAAGGCTTGATTTTTAAAAAGTGGAAGCAACACCATTTTTAGACATGGAATTCCACCCTAAGTCTTGTCCTGGGGTCCTTTTTTGCCTTTGGTTTCAAAAAAAAATTTGGCTTCAGAAAACAGTTTGGTTCCTGGGCAGCATTTTCCTGACCGCGGAGTCATGCGTTTTCTTCCCCAGGCACCAAAAAGGCTTGATTTTTAAAACATGGAAGCAACACCATTTTTAGACATGGAATTCCACCCTCAATCTTGTCCTGGGGTCCTTTTTTGCCTTTGGTTTCAAAAAAAACATTGGCTTCAGAAAACAGTTTGGTTCCTGGGCAGCATTTTCCTGACCGCGGAGTCATGCGTTTTCTTCCCCAGGCACCAAAAAGGCTTGATTTTTGAAAAGTGGAAGCAACACCATTTTTAGACATGGAATTCCACCCTAAATCGTGTCCTTGGGTTCCTTTTTTGCCTTTGGTTTCAAAAAAAAATTTGGCTTCAGAAAACAGTTTGGTTCCTGGGCAGCATTTTCCTGACCGCGGAGTCATGCGTTTTCTTCCCCAGGCACCAAAAAGGCTTGATTTTTAAAAAGTGGAAGCAACACCATTTTTAGACATGGAATTCCACCCACAATCTTGTCCTGGGGTCCTTTTTTGCCTTTGGTTTCAAAAAAAAATTTGGCTTCAGAAAACAGTTTGGTTCCTGGGCAGAATTTTCCTGACCGCGGAGTCATGCGTTTTCTTCCCCAGGCACCAAAAAGGCTTGATTTTTAAAAAGTGGAAGCAACACCATTTTTAGACATGGAATTCCACCCTCAATCTTGTCCTGGGGTCCTTTTTTGCCTTTGGTTTCTAAAAAAAATTTGGCTTCAGAAAACAGTTTGGTTCCTGGGCAGCATTTTCCTGACCGTGGAGTCATGCGTTTTCTTCCCCAGGCACCAAAAACACTTGATTTTTAAAACGTGGAAGCAACACCATTTTTAGACATGGAATTCCACGCTCAATCTTGTCCTGGTGTCCTTTTTTGCCTTTGGTTTCAAAAAAAAAATTGGCTTCAGAAAACAGTTTGGTTCCTGGGCAGCATTTTCCTGACCGCGGAGTCATGCGTTTTCTTCCCCAGGCACCAAAAAGGCTTGATTTTTAAAACGTGGAAGCAACACCATTTTTAGACATGGAATTCCACCCTCAGTCTTGTCCTGGGGTCCTTTTTTGCCTTTGGTTTCAAAAAAAAAATTTGGCTTCAGAAAACAGTTTGGTTCCTGGGCAGCATTTTCCTGACCGCGGAGTCATGCGTTTTCTTCCCCAGGAACCAAAAAGGCTTGATTTTTCAAAAGTGGAAGCAACACCATTTTTAGACATGGAATTCCACCCACAATCTTGTCCTGGGGTCCTTTTTTGCCTTTGGTTTCAAAAAAAAATTTGGCTTCAGAAAACAGTTTGGTTCCTGGGCAGCATTTTCCTGACCGCGGAGTCATGCGTTTTCTTCCCCAGGCACCAAAAAGGCTTGATTTTTAAAAAGTGGAAGCAACACCATTTTTAGACATGGAATTCCACCCTCAATCTTGTCCTGGGGTCCTTTTTTGCCTTTGGTTTCAAAAAAAAAAATTGGCTTCAGAAAACAGTTTGGTTCCTGGGCAGCATTTTCCTGACCGCGGAGTCATGCGTTTTCTTCCCCAGGCACCAAAAAGGCTTGATTATTAAAAAGTGGAAGCAACACCATTTTTAGACATGGAATTCCACCCTCAATCTTGCCCTGGGGTCCTTTTTTGCCTTTGGTTTCAAAAAAAAAATTGGCTTCAGAAAACAGTTTGGTTCCTGGGCAGCATTTTCCTGACCGCGGAGTCATGCGTTTTCTTCCCCAGGCACCAAAAAGGCTTGATTTTTAAAACGTGGAAGCAACACCATTTTTAGACATTGAATTCCTCCCTCAGTCTTGTCATGGGGTCCTTTTTTGCCTTTGGTTTCAAAAAAAAATTTGGCTTCAGAAAACAGTTTGGTTCCTGGGCAGCATTTTCCTGACCGCGGAGTCATACGTTTTCTTCCCCAGGCACCAAAATGGCTTGATTTTTAAAACATGGAAGCAACACCATTTTTAGACATGGAATTCCACCCTCAGTCTTGTCCTGGTGTCCTTTTTTGCCTTTGGTTTCAAAAAAAAATTGGCTTCAGAAAACAGTTTGGTTCCTGGGCAGCATTTTCCTGACCGCGGAGTCATGCGTTTAATTCCCCAGGCACCAATAAGGCTTGATTTTTAAAACGTGGAAGCAACACCATTTTTAGACATGGAATTCCACCCGCAATCTTGTCCTGGGGTCCTTTTTTGCCTTTGGTTTCAAAAAAAAATTGGCTTCAGAAAACAGTTTGGTTCCTGGGCAGCATTTTCCTGACCGCGGAGTCATGCGTTTTCTTCCCCAGGCACCAAAAAGGCTTGATTTTTAAAACATGGAAGCAACACCATTTTTAGACATGGAATTCCACCCTCAGTCTTGTCCTGATGTTCTTTTTTGCCTTTGGTTTCAAAAAAAATTTGGCTTCAGAAAACAGTTTTGTTCCTGGGCAGCATTTTCCTGACCGCGGGGTCATGCGTTTTCTTCCCCAGGCACCAAAAAGGCTTGATTTTTAAAACGTGGAAGCAACACCATTTTTAGACATGGAATTCCACGCTCAATCTTGTCCTGGTGTCCTTTTTTGCCTTTGGTTTCAAAAAAAAATTGGCTTCAGAAAACAGTTTGGTTCCTGGGCAGCATTTTCCTGACCGCGGAGTCATGCGTTTTCTTCCCCAGGCACCAATAAGGCTTGATTTTTAAAACGTGGAAGCAACACCATTTTTAGACATGGAATTCCACCCGCAATCTTGTCCTGGGGTCCTTTTTTGCCTTTGGTTTCAAAAAAAAATTTGGCTTCAGAAAACAGTTTGGTTCCTGGGCAGCATTTTCCTGACCGCGGAGTCATGCGTTTTCTTCCCCAGACACCAAAAAGGCTCGATTTTTAAAAAGTTGAAGCAACACCATTTGTAGACATGGAATTCCACCCTTAATCTTGTCCTGGGGTCCTTTTTTGCCTTTGGTTTCAAAAAAAAATTTGGCTTCAGAAAACAGTTTGGTTCCTGGGCAGCATTTTCCTGACAGCGGAGTCCTGCGTGTTCTTCCCCAGGCACCAAGAAAGGCTCGATTTTTAAAAAGTGGAAGCAACACCATTTTCAGACATGGAATTCCACCCTCAATCTTGTCCCTGGGTCCTTTTTTGCCTTTGGTTTCAAAAAAAAATTTGGCTTCAGAAAACAGTTTGGTTCCTGGGCAGCATTTTCCTGACCGCGGAGTCATGTGTTTTCTTCCCCAGGCACCAAAAAGGCTTGATTTTTAAAAAGTGGAAGCAACACCATTTTTAGACATGGAATTCCACCCTCAATCTTGTCCTGGGGTCCTCTTTTGCCTTTGGTTTCAGAAAAAAATTTGGCTTCAGAAAACAGTTTGGTTCCTGGGCAGCATTTTCCTGACCGCGGAGTCATGTGTTTTCTTCCCCAGGCACCAAAAAGGCTTGATTTTAAAAAAGTGGAAGCAACACCATTTTTAGACATGGAATTCCACCCTCAATATTGTCCTGGGGTCCTTTTTTGCCTTTGGTTTCAAAAAAAAATTTGGCTTCTGAAAACATTTTGGTTCCTGGGCAGCATTTTCCTGACAGCGGAGTCATGCGTTTTCTTCCCCAGGCACCAAAAAGGCTTGATTTTTAAAAAGTGGAAACAACACCATTTTTAGACATGGAATTCCACCCGCAATCTTGTCCTGGGGTCCTTTTTTGCCTTTGGTTTCAAAAAAAAATTAGGCTTCAGAAAACAGTTTGGTTCCTGGGCAGCATTTTCCTGACCGCGGAGTCATGCGTTTTCTTCCCCAGACACCAAAAAGGCTCGATTTTTAAAAAGTTGAAGCAACACCATTTTTAGACATGGAATTCCACGCTCAATCTTGTCCTGGGGTCCTTTTTTGCCTTTGGTTTCAAAAAAAAATTTGGCTTCAGAAAACAGTTTGGTTCCTGGGCAGCATTTTCCTGACCGCGGAGTCATGCGTTTTCTTCCCCAGGCACCAAAAAGGCTTGATTTTTAAAAAGTGGAAGCAACACCATTTGTAGACATGGAATTCCACCCTAAATCTTGTCCTGGGGTCCTTTTTTGCCTTTGGTTTCAAAAAAAAATTTGGCTTCAGAAAACAGTTTGGTTCCTGGGCAGCATTTTCCTGACCGCGGAGTCATGCGTTTTCTTCCCCAGGCACCAAAAAGGCTTGATTTTTAAAAAGTGGAAGCAACACCATTTTTAGACATGGAATTCCACCCTCAATCTTGTCCAGGGGTCCTTTTTTGCCTTTGGTATCAAAAAGAATTTGGCTTCAAAAAACAGTTTGGTTCCTGGGCAGCATTTTCCTGACAGCGGAGTCCTGCGTGTTCTTCCCCAGGCACCAAGAAAGGCTCGATTTTTAAAAAGTGGAAGCAACACCATTTTTAGACATGGAATTCCACCCTCAATCTTGTCCCTGGGTCCTTTTTTGCCTTTGGTTTCAAAAAAAAATTTGGCTTCAGAAAACAGTTTGGTTCCTGGGCAGCATTTTCCTGACCGCGGAGTCATGCGTTTTCTTCCCCAGGCACCAAAAAGGCTTCATTTTTAAAAAGTGGAAACAACACCATTTTTAGACATGGAATTCCATCCGCAATCTTGTCCTGGGGTCCTTTTTTGCCTTTGGTTTCAAAAAAAAATTTGGCTTCAGAAAAC
Source organism: Pantherophis guttatus (assembly GCF_059756535.1). Classification (NCBI taxonomy): domain Eukaryota; kingdom Metazoa; phylum Chordata; class Lepidosauria; order Squamata; family Colubridae; genus Pantherophis; species Pantherophis guttatus. The sequence goes on along the minus strand of NC_142074.1, from coordinate 16,483,175 downwards.
AGTTTGGTTCCTGGGCAGCATTTTCCTGACCGCGGAGTCATGTGTTTTCTTCCCCAGGCACCAAAAAGGCTTGATTTTTAAAAAGTGGAAGCAACACCATTTTTAGACATGGGATTCCACCCTCAATCTTGTCCTGGGGTCCTCTTTTGCCTTTGGTTTCAAAAAAAAATTTGGCTTCAGAAAACAGTTTGGTTCCTGGGCAGCATTTTCCTGACCGCGGAGTCATGCGTTTTCTTCCCCAGGCACCAAAAAGGCTTGATTTTTAAAAAGTGGAAGCAACACCATTTTTAGACATGGAATTCCACCCACAATCTTGTCCACGGGTCCTTTTTTGCCTTTGGTATCAAAAAGAATTTGGCTTCAAAAAACAGTTTGGTTCCTGGGCAGCATTTTCCTGACCGCGGAGTCATGCGTGTTTTTCCCCAGGCACCAAAAAAGGCTCGATTTTTAAAAAGTGGAAGCAACACCATTTTTAGACATGGAATTCCACCCTCAATCTTGTCCCTGGGTCCTTTTTTGCCTTTGGTTTCAAAAAAAAATTTGGCTTCAAAAAACAGTTTGGTTCCTGGCAGCATTTTCCTGACCGCGGAGTCATCCGTTTTCTTCCCCAGGCACCAAAAAGGCCCGATTTTTAAAAAGTGGAAACAACACCATTTTTAGACATGGAATTCCACCCGCAATCTTGTCCTGGGGTCCTTTTTTGCCTTTGGTTTCAAAAAAAAATTTGGCTTCAGAAAACAGCTTGGTTCCTGGGCAGCATTTTCCTGACCGCGGAGTCATGTGTTTTCTTCCCCAGGCACCAAAAAGGCTTGATTTTTAAAAAGTGGAAACAACACCATTTTTAGACATGGAATTCCACGCTCAATCTTGTCCTGGGGTCCTCTTTTGCCTTTGGTTTCAAAAAAAAATTTGGCTTCAGAAAACAGTTTGGTTCCTGGGCAGCATTTTCCTGACCGCGGAGTCATGCGTTTTCTTCCCCAGGCACCAAAAAGGCTTGATTTTTAAAAAGTGGAAGCAACACCATTTTCAGACATGGAATTCCACCCGCAATCTTGTCCAGGGGTCCTTTTTTGCCTTTGGTATCAAAAAGAATTTGGCTTCAAAAAACAGTTTGGTTCCTGGGCAGCATTTTCCTGACCGCGGAGTCATGCGTGTTCTTCCCCAGGCACCAAAAAAGGCTTGATTTTTAAAAAGTGGAAGCAACACCATTTTTAGACAGGGAATTCCACCCTCAATCTTGTCCCTGGGTCCTTTTTTGCCTTTGGTTTAAAAAAAAAATTGGCTTCAGAAAACAGTTTGGTTCCTGGGCAGCATTTTCCTGACCGCGGAGTCATGCGTTTTCTTCCCCAGGCACCAAAAAGGCTTGATTTTTAAAACATGGAAGCAACACCATTTTTAGACATGGAATTCCACCCTCAGTCTTGTCCTGATGTTCTTTTTTGCCTTTGGTTTCAAAAAAAATTTGGCTTCAGAAAACAGTTTGGTTCCTGGGCAGCATTTTCCTGACCGCGGGGTCATGCGTTTTCTTCCCCAGGCACCAAAAAGGCTTGATTTTTAAAACGTGGAAGCAACACCATTTTTAGACATGGAATTCCACGCTCAATCTTGTCCTGGTGTCCTTTTTTGCCTTTGGTTTAAAAAAAAAATTGGCTTCAGAAAACAGTTTGGTTCCTGGGCAGCATTTTCCTGACCGCGGAGTCATGCGTTTTCTTCCCCAGGCACCAATAAGGCTTGATTTTTAAAACGTGGAAGCAACACCATTTTTAGACATGGAATTCCACCCGCAATCTTGTCCTGGGGTCCTTTTTTGCCTTTGGTTTCAAAAAAAAATTTGGCTTCAGAAAACAGTTTGGTTCCTGGGCAGCATTTTCCTGACCGCGGAGTCATGCGTTTTCTTCCCCAGACACCAAAAAGGCTCGATTTTTAAAAAGTTGAAGCAACACCATTTGTAGACATGGAATTCCACCCTAAATCTTGTCCTGGGGTCCTTTTTTGCCTTTGGTTTCAAAAAAAAATTTGGCTTCAGAAAACAGTTTGGTTCCTGGGCAGCATTTTCCTGACAGCGGAGTCCTGCGTGTTCTTCCCCAGGCACCAAGAAAGGCTCGATTTTTAAAACGTGGAAGCAACACCATTTTTAGACATGGAATTCCACCCTCAATCTTGTCCCTGGGTCCTTTTTTGCCTTTGGTTTCAAAAAAAAATTTGGCTTCAGAAAACAGTTTGGTTCCTGGGCAGCATTTTCCTGACCGCGGAGTCATGTGTTTTCTTCCCCAGGCACCAAAAAGGCTTGATTTATAAAAAGTGGAAGCAACACCATTTTTAGACATGGAATTCCACCCTCAATCTTGTCCTGGGGTCCTCTTTTGCCTTTGGTTTCAAAAAAAAATTTGGCTTCAGAAAACAGTTTGGTTCCTGGGCAGCATTTTCCTGACCGCGGAGTCATGTGTTTTCTTCCCCAGGCACCAAAAAGGCTTGATTTTAAAAAAGTGGAAGCAACACCATTTTTAGACATGGAATTCCACCCTCAATCTTGTCCTGGGGTCCTTTTTTGCCTTTGGTTTCAAAAAAAAATTTGGCTTCTGAAAACATTTTGGTTCCTGGGCAGCATTTTCCTGACAGCGGAGTCAGGCGTTTTCTTCCCCAGGCACCAAAAAGGCTTGATTTTTAAAAAGTGGAAACAACACCATTTTTAGACATGGAATTCCACCCGCAATCTTGTCCCTGGGTCCTTTTTTGCCTTTGGTTTCAAAAAAAAATTTGGCTTCAGAAAACAGTTTGGTTCCTGGGCAGCATTTTCCTGACCGCGGAGTCATGCGTTTTCTTCCCCAGGCACCAAAAAGGCTTCATTTTTAAAAAGTGGAAACAACACCATTTTTAGGCATGGAATTCCATCCGCAATCTTGTCCTGGGGTCCTGTTTTGCCTTTGGTTTCAAAAAAAAATTTGGCTTCAGAAAACAGTTTGGTTCCTGGGCAGCATTTTCCTGACCGCGGAGTCATGTGTTTTCTTCCCCAGGCACCAAAAAGGCTTGATTTTTAAAAAGTGGAAGCAACACCATTTTTAGACATGGGATTCCACCCTCAATCTTGTCCTGGGGTCCTCTTTTGCCTTTGGTTTCAAAAAAAAATTTGGCTTCAGAAAACAGTTTGGTTCCTGGGCAGCATTTTCCTGACCGCGGAGTCATGCGTTTTCTTCCCCAGGCACCAAAAAGGCTTGATTTTTAAAAAGTGGAAGCAACACCATTTTTAGACATGGAATTCCACCCACAATCTTGTCCACGGGTCCTTTTTTGCCTTTGGTATCAAAAAGAATTTGGCTTCAAAAAACAGTTTGGTTCCTGGGCAGCATTTTCCTGACCGCGGAGTCATGCGTGTTTTTCCCCAGGCACCAAAAAAGGCTCGATTTTTAAAAAGTGGAAGCAACACCATTTTTAGACATGGAATTCCACCCTCAATCTTGTCCCTGGGTCCTTTTTTGCCTTTGGTTTCAAAAAAAAATTTGGCTTCAAAAAACAGTTTGGTTCCTGGCAGCATTTTCCTGACCGCGGAGTCATCCGTTTTCTTCCCCAGGCACCAAAAAGGCCCGATTTTTAAAAAGTGGAAACAACACCATTTTTAGACATGGAATTCCACCCGCAATCTTGTCCTGGGGTCCTGTTTTGCCTTTGGTTTCAAAAAAAAATTTGGCTTCAGAAAACAGCTTGGTTCCTGGGCAGCATTTTCCTGACCGCGGAGTCATGTGTTTTCTTCCCCAGGCACCAAAAAGGCTTGATTTTTAAAAAGTGGAAGCAACACCATTTTTAGACATGGAATTCCACCCTCAATCTTGTCCTGGGGTCCTCTTTTGCCTTTGGTTTCAAAAAAAAATTTGGCTTCAGAAAACAGTTTGGTTCCTGGGCAGCATTTTCCTGACCGCGGAGTCATGTGTTTTCTTCCCCAGGCACCAAAAAGGCTTGATTTTAAAAAAGTGGAAGCAACACCATTTTTAGACATGGAATTCCACCCTCAATCTTGTCCTGGGGTCCTTTTTTGCCTTTGGTTTCAAAAAAAAATTTGGCTTCTGAAAACATTTTGGTTCCTGGGCAGCATTTTCCTGACAGCGGAGTCAGGCGTTTTCTTCCCCAGGCACCAAAAAGGCTTGATTTTTAAAAAGTGGAAACAACACCATTTTTAGACATGGAATTCCACCCGCAATCTTGTCCTGGGGTCCTTTTTTGCCTTTGGTTTCAAAAAAAAATTTGGCTTCAGAAAACAGTTTGGTTCCTGGGCAGCATTTTCCTGACCGCGGAGTCATGCGTTTCCTTCCCCAGGCACCAAAAAGGCTTGATTTTTAAAAAGTGGAAGCAACACCATTTTTAGACATGGAATTCCACCCTCAATCTTGTCCAGGGGTCCTTTTTTGCCTTTGGTATCAAAAAGAATTTGGCTTCAAAAAACAGTTTGGTTCCTGGGCAGCATTTTCCTGACAGCGGAGTCCTGCGTGTTCTTCCCCAGGCACCAAGAAAGGCTCGATTTTTAAAAAGTGGAAGCAACACCATTTTTAGACATGGAATTCCACCCTCAATCTTGTCCCTGGGTCCTTTTTTGCCTTTGGTTTCAAAAAAAAATTTGGCTTCAGAAAACAGTTTGGTTCCTGGGCAGCATTTTCCTGACCGCGGAGTCATGCGTTTTCTTCCCCAGGCACCAAAAAGGCTTCATTTTTAAAAAGTGGAAACAACACCATTTTTAGGCATGGAATTCCATCCGCAATCTTGTCCTGGGGTCCTTTTTTGCCTTTGGTTTCAAAAAAAAATTTGGCTTCAGAAAACAGTTTGGTTCCTGGGCAGCATTTTCCTGACCGCGGAGTCATGTGTTTTCTTCCCCAGGCACCAAAAAGGCTTGATTTTTAAAAAGTGGAAGCAACACCATTTTTAGACATGGGATTCCACCCTCAATCTTGTCCTGGGGTCCTCTTTTGCCTTTGGTTTCAAAAAAAAATTTGGCTTCAGAAAACAGTTTGGTTCCTGGGCAGCATTTTCCTGACCGCGGAGTCATGCGTTTTCTTCCCCAGGCACCAAAAAGGCTTGATTTTTAAAAAGTGGAAGCAACACCATTTTTAGACATGGAATTCCACCCACAATCTTGTCCACGGGTCCTTTTTTGCCTTTGGTATCAAAAAGAATTTGGCTTCAAAAAACAGTTTGGTTCCTGGGCAGCATTTTCCTGACCGCGGAGTCATGCGTGTTTTTCCCCAGGCACCAAAAAAGGCTCGATTTTTAAAAAGTGGAAGCAACACCATTTTTAGACATGGAATTCCACCCTCAATCTTGTCCCTGGGTCCTTTTTTGCCTTTGGTTTCAAAAAAAAATTTGGCTTCAAAAAACAGTTTGGTTCCTGGCAGCATTTTCCTGACCGCGGAGTCATCCGTTTTCTTCCCCAGGCACCAAAAAGGCCCGATTTTTAAAAAGTGGAAACAACACCATTTTTAGACATGGAATTCCACCCGCAATCTTGTCCTGGGGTCCTGTTTTGCCTTTGGTTTCAAAAAAAAATTTGGCTTCAGAAAACAGCTTGGTTCCTGGGCAGCATTTTCCTGACCGCGGAGTCATGTGTTTTCTTCCCCAGGCACCAAAAAGGCTTGATTTTTAAAAAGTGGAAACAACACCATTTTTAGACATGGAATTCCACGCTCAATCTTGTCCTGGGGTCCTCTTTTGCCTTTGGTTTCAAAAAAAAATTTGGCTTCAGAAAACAGTTTGGTTCCTGGGCAGCATTTTCCTGACCGCGGAGTCATGCGTTTTCTTCCCCAGGCACCAAAAAGGCTTGATTTTTAAAAAGTGGAAGCAACACCATATTCAGACATGGAATTCCACCCGCAATCTTGTCCAGGGGTCCTTTTTTGCCTTTGGTATCAAAAAGAATTTGGCTTCAAAAAACAGTTTGGTTCCTGGGCAGCATTTTCCTGACCGCGGAGTCATGCGTGTTCTTCCCCAGGCACCAAAAAAGGCTTGATTTTTAAAAAGTGGAAGCAACACCATTTTTAGACATGGAATTCCACCCACAATCTTGTCCTGGGGTCCTTTTTTGCCTTTGGTTTCAAAAAAAAATTTGGCTTCAGAAAACAGTTTGGTTCCTGGGCAGCATTTTCCTGACCGCGGAGTCATGCGTTTTCTTCCCCAGGCACCAAAAAGGCTTGATTTTTAAAAAGTGGAAACAACACCATTTTTAGACATGGAATTCCACTCGCAATCTTGTCCTGGGGTCCTTTTTTGCCTTTGGTTTCAAAAAAAAATTTGGCTTCTGAAAACAATTTGGTTCCTGGGCAGCATTTTCCTGACCGCGGAGTCATGCGTTTTCTTCCCCAGGCACCAAAAAGGCTTGATTTTTAAAACGTGGAAGCAACACCATTTTTAGACATGGAATTCCACGCTCAATCTTGTCTTGGGGTCCTTTTTTGCCTTTGGTTTCAAAAAACAAATTTGGCTTCAGAAAACAGCTTGGTTCCTGGGCAGCATTTTCCTGACAGCGGAGTCATGCGTTTTCTTCCCCAGGCACCAAAAAGGCTTGATTTTTAAAACATGGAAGCAACACCATTTTTAGACATGGAATTCCACGCTCAATCTTGTCCTGGGGTCCTTTTTTGCCTTTGGTTTCAAAAAACAAATTTGGCTTCAGAAAACAGTTTGGTTCCTGGGGAGCATTTTCCTGACCGCGGAGTCATGCGTGTTCTTCCCCAGGCACCAAAAAGGCTTGATTTTTAAAAAGTGGAAGCAACACCATTTGTAGACATGGAATTCCACCCTAAATCTTGTCCTGGGGTCCTTTTTTGCCTTTGGTTTCAAAAAAAAATTTGGCTTCAGAAAACAGTTTGGTTCCTGGGCAGCATTTTCCTGACCGCGGAGTCATGCGTTTTCTTCCCCAGGCACCAAAAAGGCTTGATTTTTAAAAAGTGGAAGCAACACCATATTTAGACATGGAATTCCACCCGCAATCTTGTCCTGGGGTCCTTTTTTGCCTTTGGTTTCAAAAAAAAATTTGGCTTCTGAAAACAGTTTGGTTCCTGGGCAGCATTTTCCTGACCGCGGAGTCATGTGTTTTCTTCCCCAGGCACCAAAAAGGCTTGATTTTTAAAAAGTGGAAGCAACACCATTTTTAGACATGGAATTCCACGCTCAATCTTGTCTTGGGGTCCTCTTTTGCCTTTGGTTTCAAAAAAAAATTTGGCTTCAGAAAACAGTTTGGTTCCTGGGCAGCATTTTCCTGACCGCGGAGTCATGCGTTTTCTTCCCCAGGCACCAAAAAGGCTTGATTTTTAAAAAGTGGAAGCAACACCATTTTTAGACATGGAATTCCACCCACAATCTTGTCCACGGGTCCTTTTTTGCCTTTGGTATCAAAAAGAATTTGGCTTCAAAAAACAGTTTGGTTCCTGGGCAGCATTTTCCTGACCGCGGAGTCATGCGTGTTCTTCCCCAGGCACCAAAAAAGGCTCGATTTTTAAAAAGTGGAAGCAACACCATTTTTAGACATGGAATTCCACCCTCAATCTTGTCCCTGGGTCCTTTTTGCCTTTGGTTTCAAAAAAAAATTTGGCTTCAAAAAACAGTTTGGTTCCTGGCAGCATTTTCCTGACCGCGGAGTCATCCGTGTTCTTCCCCAGGCACCAAAAAGGCCCGATTTTTAAAAAGTGGAAACAACACCATTTTTAGACATGGAATTCCACCCGCAATCTTGTCCTGGGGTCCGTTTTTGCCTTTGGTTTCAAAAAAAAATTTGGCTTCAGAAAACAGCTTGGTTCCTGGGCAGCATTTTCCTGACCGCGGAGTCATGTGTTTTCTTCCCCAGGCACCAAAAAGGCTTGATTTTTAAAAAGTGGAAGCAACACCATTTTTAGACATGGAATTCCACGCTCAATCTTGTCCTGGGGTCCTCTTTTGCCTTTGGTTTCAAAAAAAAATTTGGCTTCGAAAACAGTTTGGTTCCTGGGCAGCATTTTCCTGACCGCGGAGTCATGCGTTTTCATCCCCAGGCACCAAAAAGGCTTGATTTTTAAAAAGTGGAAGCAACACCATTTTTAGACATGGAATTCCACCCGCAATCTTGTCCAGGGGTCCTTTTTTGCCTTTGGTATCAAAAAGAATTTGGCTTCAAAAAACAGTTTGGTTCCTGGGCAGCATTTTCCTGACCGCGGAGTCATG